>NC_040025.1:7767003-7801716 GCF_000972845.2 Larimichthys crocea
TGGACTTTGGACTTCTACAAGCCAGGAGAGTGATTGCACTTAATTGGAAGAGTGCAGATGCACCTTTTATGAAACAATGGATAAAGGAACTATCAGAGTGCCTTGGACTGGAAAGACTAACATATATTACTAAAGGAAAACAGAAAGAGTTTGTGCATCTCTGGCAACCATATATGAGCATTGTAGAATCTGGAATGTAAATTTATTTATTTATTTGCTTTTCTTTTGTGTGTATATTTAAATGTTTTTTTAAGGGGGACCCTTATTACATTTTATTTAATTTTGTTTTGTTTTTTCTCTCTTGCTTTGATTTGGCAAACCTATACATTAATATTGTGCAAGTTGTGTGTGCGTGAGTGATTGTTGTTGGTTCTGTTTGTGAAGTTTTGCAGTAGTTGTTCTGTAATACTAATAAAAACCAATAAATATATTTTGGAAAAAAAAAAAATTAGACAGCATTTTGTTGTTCTAACAGATGGACTCCATTGTTACCTATTAGAAGCTTAATATATCAAATCTGCTGGGGGGTGGGGGTGAAAGAATCGATTTAAAGTGTGCTATTCTCATATTAAATCAGATTATTTGAATGCAACATCTGTTCAAATGTATTATTTGCATGCGGATGGGGGCCGGACGCTGTTTTGTTGCATTCCTGCGGAGGGTTTGACCTTTGACCTGGTTGTTGCATTCCACAGAGGCTTGTCCTGCAGCAGCAGCAGCAGCACCACAGCCTGAGCCAGCCCTGCACTCACACTGCTCTTATGCCACGGAGAGGCGATGTGTGTTGAGTTAGTTTGGACAAGGCACTGGACACAGTAGCAGCAGCAGCAGCAGCAGAAGCAGCGACGTTTTTCCCGAAGAGCTTTAAAGCAGCCGGCCGAGCTTCGTCCTGAGAGGAGATCTTGTTTAGGCTCCACACACACACACACACAGTGCACGCAGAGCCGAGTTAGCCATTTTGCTAAGCGAGCTAAATCGCCGTCGTATTGAGGTTTGCTTTGTAGACACACTCACACACACACACACGGAGCAGCAGTGCTAGCCGCAGACAGCAAAGCGCAGAGGAAATGAAGGACAAACAAAAGAGAAAGAAGGAGCGGACCTGGGCTGAGGCAGCTCGCATGGTAAAAAAACAAACAAAAAAAAAAAACACTCTTTGCATTTTGCTGCATGTTGAATGATGTGTGTGTTAAACATGAGCCCGAGGATCCAGATGTGTGTGTTGTGTTGTTGTGTTTGGATATTCTCCTCACGACCACAGCCTGCAGTACCAGCTAGCCGTGAGCATAGCAGCGCTAAGCTGGGCAGCAGGCGGGTAATGTTTGCTTTAAAAAAATAAAAATAAAGTAAGCCAGGCTGCATTTAAACCACTGTTTATTTCTGTTTTTGTTTTTGAAGGGGGGTGGAGGCATAAAAAGCTACGCCATGCTAACGCAGGCTAGCATCCGCCTCTCGCACTTAAGCTCTTTGTTTGCTAGGCAGCAGGCTAGCTCTCCAGCTAGCTCCAATTACCATCCCAAAAAAATAAAAAATAAAGCTAAGCAGCTTTAATTTAAACGCGTACGACGAGTCTAGTGATGAAAACGAGTCGTTAAGACGTGAACTCGTTGAACTAGTAACGCCCCAAAACCTGCTGTTTTTAATATAATGAGCGGCTAACGCTGAAGCATAATACAGGCTAATGTTAGCACGGCTAGCAGCTGACTGAGCTTGTCCTGTTGTGAGTCCACACGGTGCAGGACAATAAAAGAACAAGTCCTGTGTCTGTCTGTGTGTGTGTGGACGGTCCTGCAAGCAGCAGTCTTCTGCAAGAACATGCTGCATGTTTCTAAAAGACTTGTAGTCCAAGCAGTCTCAGCATATTAACTTTATTTCATGCATGAATTAATAAAATGCACACCTGACAGCTGAGTCAAATAAATTGTTGCTTAGGTGTGGTTTCCACACACTGTGTTCCTCAATAAGGAGGCTCAGGGGTCTGTCTTGCTTTGGCAGAATAGGCCTTTTACTTTCTACTCACTCACTGTCTCCTCACTGTCACACAGGTGAAATCTTTGAGAGCGTTCCCTGTTTTTATACGGACTCACATGAAGTACATAGGGCTTCACAGTCCTTGTTACCCAACACAATGATTTTAACCCCTCTGCATTAGTTGCACATATGTCCGGTCTAACAGTTGTGCTGTTAGAAAGTGTAAGATGACTAGTTTTTGTTTGTGTTGGTCCCGTCCTTCTTGCCTTTTCTGTCTCTACCTACTGTTGTGTCAAAGAAAGAAAGAAAGATGCCCCCAAATATTCTGACAGTGGTTAATTAATCTATATATATGTATATATTAATATGTTTTAAGATACAGTGGTCCCTCGTTTATCGTGGGGGTCACGTTCTAAAAATAACCCGCAATAGATGAAATCTGCAAAGGAATCAGCTTTATTTTTTTACAATTATTATTATACATGTTTTAAGGTCGTAAAACCCCTAACCACACACTTTTATACACTTTTCTCAGACAGGCATTAACATTTTCTCACATTTCTCTTATTTAAAACACTCTCAAAGTTCAAACTTTCGCAGATTTAACAAAAATAAGCACAATACCGTATTAGTAAATCAAACCGTATTTCACAGTTCCTCTGACGGTGCCTCTTTGTCTTGGTGTTGCTCCGCTGTAACTGCTTTTTCTTCTGAAGGCCTTGGTGCAGGTGTTTTCTTTCCGAATGCAGAACATACATCGCATTTTGTACAGTACTCCCTTAGCTAATCAGGACGCCGAACACAGTGCGCGTTCATACTGTACAGTACGCTGTAAAAAAAGCATGCAAATGTACACCAAAAAATCCGCGAAACAGCGAGGTCGCGAAAGGTGAACCGCATTATAGTGAGGGACAACTGTATACGTTTTTGGCTGTACTCAAAGCTTAAGCCAAGTCTCAACTATTCAAACTGTATGTATCCCCTAAAACATATTTACTGGAAATTATTGGGCAATTAACAACTTCTATATTTATTAATCAGCAAGTATTCCTGAGCCCCTTTCAGCCTTTGAAACAGGATATGTTTTCCGGAGGTTCTTCTCGTGTTTCAGAAGAAACCACCAACAATCTGAGCAGCACGTCCTCCTGAAGTTTTTTTATTTCTAAATATTAAGCTTTAATGGAAGAGAATTCTGTAAAATGACTGATTAATGCAAAAAGATGTTGTACATATGACTGTGGGATGTTCCTTTATTGTTCATAATACGTTTTTGCTCACGACATACATTTGTAATGTGAGCCCTTGAACACAGCGTGATGACGATGATGTCCCGCTCCTCACACTGTTCTGTCCCTCACTGCTTCTGCTCGCATGTTATTGAAGAGTACTCCTCTAAAGACTTTGTAGGTCTCCAGTTTATTGTGATGCAGGTGCCTCTGTTCTGCGTGTTAGTCCAGAACTGTACCAGCTTCCTGTCTATGCTTTTAATAGTCATAATCTATTGAAAATCAATTTTTTCTGTTTGGTTTTTTTGTCAACTTTCCAGGTTTTGGAGAACTTCTCTGATGCACCCATGACTCCCAAACAAATCCTCCATGTCATCCAGACCAAGGGGCTGAAAGAAATGCGGTCAGAGACACACACACACACACACACACACACACACACACACACACACACACACACACACACACACACACACAGGTTTTGTGTCAGCTGCCACTCATGTACACTGCAACATAGGATAAAAAAAGTGTCATGACAACTTGATGTGTGAAACATGAACGTGTAATGTTTTGAGTTGAAACCTCAGTTGATGTTGTAATGAATGATCTCTTGTATCAGGTGTTTAAGCAGTTAGTGAACTGAATATGTTATGTTATATCATTGTGGTAATAACTCTGTTTTTTTTGTTTTTGTTTTTCTCCTACATGTGCTACCCGGCCTGCTGCTGACCTAAACAGGAGGTAGGAGGACCACACACTTTTATTAAAGACACTTACTACTTACATTTAAATAAAATGCAACTGATACAGTGATAACTTGTAGCTGTAGGTCATTTTCACTCTTTGTTTCATGTCTCAAAAACACACAATGATTTTATTGTTGCGCTGTTAAGATGTTGTGGTATTATACCTGCTCCCTGTTCTTTTGAAATGAATATTCAAATGTGAACTTGAACATCAGATTGGGGTCGGAGGAAATCTGCATTTAGGGAAACATTTGATCACAAAAGAACCAGTGAATGCATGTTTTTAACGTCTTTGAGTTTAGTCTATTCAGTTGTTTGTTGATTACTCAGTTTCTCAGGCATCTCCTGTCATCCCCAGTGTGCTTTAACATTTAACTAGAACATTTCAACTTGATCAGCAATTGTTCACTAGATGGTGCTGTCTGGGTCTGGGAGGAACCGAGAAAATAGCCCTGGGCAAAATTATTTTCGATCCCCGTATTGATATGCTCAGAAGTGATTGCTTCTGCTGTTGGAAATAAAGACGTTCATCATCGAGGCGGGGCCAGCTCTCACAGATGAGACCCTGCCCTGCTCTTCTTCCTCTGTGACAATGGAGAACTAAACACTCAAAAAGCTGAGGACAGTGCTCGTTACCAAAAATAGAAGAAGTGTTTTGCATGTAAGGATGGAAACACGAGCGACCCTTTCCAAACATCTAACTAAAGTACATCACACACAGGCAGAGAAATCCAGTTTGATCTCAGGTATGCGTACATTCTGGCAGCCTAGAGGCCTAAATTATACTCACATGGTTTAATGAATAAAAGTAATATTAGGGGCGGTCGGTAGCGTAGTGGGTTAAGCTGCCGCCCCGTGTGTGAAGGCTATAGTCCTCGCTGCAGCTGGCCCCGGTTCGAATCCCGCATCGGATGGCTTATTTACTGCGTGTCACTCCCCCTCTATCTGCCCCCTGCTTTCTGTCTATCTTCAGCTGTACTATCAATAAAGACATAAAAGGCCAAAAAAATAATCTTTAGAAAAAAAAAGCAGATTTGAAATATTGAATTACATTCAAACATGACAGAAACTAAATGCTCAATAAAACATCTTTTCTTTTCACCGTGCAAACAATCACCAGTCCGGGGTGGGCTCTGCACTTCCATGTCGCACCACTGCGCTATCTGCGGGGATGCTACACATGTATTCATCATATTCATATGAACATACAAAAAAACTGATATTGATGGTTTCAGGGGGCTAAAAGACATTTTGCAGCTGTCCCGTCCTCAGCAGTATATTGTTTAGCTTCTGTGTGGGTACTCATGATATGATCTGTCACGCTGGGACTTTGTGCTGAACTTGCCGCTGTAAAACGACAACATCAGA
Organism: Larimichthys crocea; assembly: GCF_000972845.2. Classification (NCBI taxonomy): domain Eukaryota; kingdom Metazoa; phylum Chordata; class Actinopteri; family Sciaenidae; genus Larimichthys; species Larimichthys crocea. Next base: position 7,772,315 of record NC_040025.1, read on the forward strand.
AAATAACTTTATTTGACTGATTAACAGTGTTTTGTGTTGTGCCTATGTTTGTTTGTGTGTAGTGGCACAGCTCCTTTGGCTTGTCTGGTCACCATGCTGCACTCCCAGGTGAGGGGAGACCGAGTCAAGAACAGCATCTTCTTCAAGCTGCCTGGACGAATGAGCCTATTCACTCTCAAGGTGTTCAAACATGATCCACTTCACTCTCAACACATTCCATCACTCTGCTGCTGAAAGTCATTTCATGTAGATAGATATATAGAAAATAATATTCTTAAATGTTAACACAGTTACTCCAGATATTGTACAGGCTGCATGACAATACTCTTTTCTACTGAAGCACACCTGCTGACTGACTTGTTCAGTTCAGTTGTATTTATAACTTCAGTTATCTCATGACACTTTAGTTGATTGTTGATAAGATGAACTGAAGACGATGAAGACAAACTGCCTGTATAAATCACATTATTTTGACTTCTTTAGTGTGTTTGATGCATTTTCTGATGTGTATTAAACCGTTTTCCTCCTGCTAACCCTAACCTGTACTGCTCACACTCTGCAGAAGAATGCCCTCCAGTGGACAAAGACAACATCAGAGTCGGAGACGCCAACAGAGCCGACCGGCAGTGCTGCTACCCCAGCTTCCAGCAGCAGCGCCCCTGGAAGCTCCACCGTGGCCCCGGTTGGTCCCACGGATGCCACTGGGCAGGAAAGCTGCGACTCCACCGAGACCACTGCTGCTGCCAGTGGAGACAATGATGGTAACACTACATCACGCACTGTTGACCACTCGTGCTATGTTCAGCAGAGGTGTGTTGTTTTGATCAGTTGATCACAGGCTGTGCTTTCTGTTTTTTATAGCTTCTAGACAACAACAGAAGCCAAAAACAGAACTGTCAAGGGCTGATGCAGTGACTCTTTAAATCTCCCCAATATGAAAACACATCACTTTGAACTCAAAGAGCGGTTGAGCTGTCCTCACAGGGTTTTTGGTTCTTCTGCTTGAAGTTGCAAACAAACTTTGTTGTTTTGCTCACTTTTGTTGTTCCAGTTTTCTTCCACTTCTCACATAATAATGTGGTTTGTTCTCCTCCATTTGCGATGTGGTCATTTTTGGAATATTGCCATTATCAAATATATGATTTATTTATAATAACTTAAATTATTCAGAATGATCCTGGTATTATTGATATTGATGATGATATGGCACACCCCGACCTCCACACCAGTGATCTGAACAGAAGCCTATTAAACACTTACACGTGTCCGTAACAGTGAGGCCAGACACCCTGTAATGAAAGCTGTACCACTTCCAAGCACATGTAGGGTTCCTTTAGGAAAATGTTAAGCTGAGGTTCTCTCATAAAATATCCACCAATTTCTATGTTTAGTTCTAAGCTGCTGTTTTGGATTGAGCACAGCAGTAGTGATTCTTTGTTAGACTGCTGCTTTATGATCAGTATCCCCCTGGCCAAAGAGCAATAAGGGTGGTGTTAATAAAGATTCAGCCAAGCCACTATTATGTGATAGTTGTCACTACAGGGGGCTACAAGTTGGGGCATTATTGTGTGTTTAGGAAGAGCAGCAGTACATATCATGTAAATGTTTTCTGTTGTTTGCTGCTAAATGCTGCCAACAACATGAGGTACGTTATGTTATTCCACTGCACACCCGTCTTGTAAATGTTTCTCTGCTGTTACTAAACGTGACTGACTGGAGTTGTGAATCCATTTTTCTCTCACTGGCAGCCTCTGTGGATGAGAGCTCGTCCAGTGCCTCCTGCTCCACAGAGGTGCAGGCCCCCATCAGCCAGCCTCAGACCCGCCTCAGCAGGGCAGCAGGACAACAGGGACGCACAGACACACAGCAGACCCAACATGTTCAACACGCCCAGACCAGACTGAGCCGCTCAAGACAGGTCAGCACCCCGCATGAAGCCGCTGGCTGCTCCATGTTTACAACGTACATTAAGTGTTGATTAGTGAAGGTTTGTGAGCTATTGTACACAGTCAATCAGCACGTTGTTTGTTTTAGAGTTGATTGTTGATTGAAGTTTAGATCATAAGCCCGGTCATGCCATGTGTTTGGACAGAATAACAGTGCTGCTTAACATACTAACTGTCCATCCCATCATTTGTGTTGCTACAGTCAGGGAGACAGAGGAAGAAAGCAGTCATGATGCCTCGTGTTGTCCTCACCCCTCTGAAAGTGAACGGAGAGCATGTCCCCTCAGGTAAGAACAGCATTAACAACACATGAGAAATGAAAGTCTGTCTGACGGGTCAAGATGAAAAAGATAGAAAGCATACTGATGAAACATTTAAAGACATTTAATTCAACCCATTCACAGATTATCTGATGGCAATATATCCTGTAAAAATACCTTTCATGCAGAAGATGGAGAATTTTCATTGTGAGTTTGTGTGTGATCTTGTATGAAGATGTCTTCTAATGTTTTTGTTTTTTTGCTGTGGCAGGACCCATGAAAAGAAGTAGAGGAGGGGTGGATGTAGACTTTGAAACACCAGGCTCCATCCTGGTCAACACCAACATCAGAGCCCTCATCAATGTGCGGACCTTCTCAGCCTTCCCAACACACTCACAGCAGCAGCTGCTGCAGCTGCTGCCAGAGGTGGACCGACAGGTATGTGGTTTTGGACATGGGACTATACACGGAAGGGAGATTACTCAGTCAGTCCCCAGCTTTTACACCCCAATAGAGCTATTACACTCAACTATTACATAATCTGAAAATAATAAAAATCAGTATTTTATGTCTTTTCCAACAACAACAAAAAACACAGACAGAAAGGCAGACGTGGCAGTGGAAGCTGCAGCCGCAGTTTCGAGAGAAGCTGCAGCCGCAGTTTCGAGAGAAAAGCAAAGTAAAAAAAACAAACGATGTGTCGACTACTAAATTAGTTAGACGAACAAAATCGTCGACATAATCGCGACTAATCGACTAATCGTGGCAGCCCGACAGTCAGTCTGACAAAACAATACAGCACAATTCTTAGTTATATACGTGTTGGTCAAGCATCATAAGATATGAGTAGAAAGTATTGTCCCTGCAATTGTTTTTATTGACTCAAACATAGGTTAACCATGTCATGTGATGTGCTACCTCAGCACACTTTAAGAGCTAATATTACTGGGACCACTCCAGAACATTGCAGATGAACATTTCATATCCAGAGACACTACCTCTGACTCTCCATGTGACATTTTGGACATACAAACACATTGACTAGCATGGTCCAGTCATATACTCAACTCACTGTGACATGCTGGCCATGTTTTGTCATTTAGGGTCAGTTTGATGCATGTGGGCATAGGCCATTCTACTCCTGAGGTGTGTTCATTGTTTTCCTGCTATTTGTCATATCCTTGTAGATTGGACCTGATGGCATGGCCAGACTGAGCAGTTCAGCTCTGAACAATGAGTTCTTTACCCATGCCTCCCAGAGCTGGAAAGAGAGGCTAGCTGAGGGTAAGTGACTGTTCAATTATGGATATGCCCCCACATTTTACAGTCAGTCAGCAATGTGCCCCAACATTCTTAACATGGTGAATGAAGGGAGACCATCTAATGTTGAAATGCACAACATTAAAAACACTTGTGCATGATCTCAGTGAATCAGTCTATTGAGAGAATGGTCTATCTTTATACTTCTGATGGTAGTGTAGATTATCCTGGAAAATTACTCCAACTTCTTATTTTAACAAAGGAAACACAGCTAAGTCAGGTTTATAGCAACAATAATACTGTTTTTTTTACAAAAGTTCAGTTGTGGAGCTTCTCTTGTCAACTTTTACATGGGTTTGACCTGTTTAGGTGAGTTTACCCACGAGATGCAAGTGCGTTTTCGGCAGGAAATGGAGAAAGAGAAGAAAGTTGAGGCGTGGAAGGAAAAGTTTTTCGAAGAGTACCACGGGCAAAAGTAAGAACCAACTCATTTCATTCTGCCAGTGTTCACCCAACAGCCATATTATGTTTTTCATATTTGAGTTGGTTCATTGTTGTTGATTATTAAGGTTTTTTTGTTGACTTCACATTTTTGACTTTTAAAAAAATGCAAATAATCATCTCCTGCATGTTTTAAGCCATTCATTTCTACATCCTTCGCTGTCCTCTAGACAACTTGACTATGACCTACATATTTCATGTGATAAACTGTCTGTGATATGCAGAAAAATGTTTCCACGATGTGCGTCACAACATGGTTTGTGTATCTGCAGGTCTGGCCTGACACAAGAGGAGTCCCTAAAGCTTACCATGAGTGAAGCCAGTGAAGTTGCAGCCAGTGTGATGGACAGTGACGTGGCTGTGGTTACACCTGGTGCTCCCAAGAGACGCAGTGTGGGTCGCCGAAGAAGAGACGGAAGAATGAGAAGACGCACTCGGGCTGACCTGCGTCGCAGGGCCCGTCGTACTCTCTGCAAGGCCACTACTCCAGTCCTGCCGTCTGCAGAAGCAGCCGAGGCCAGCGCTGCACTGGACATCTCAGCAGTTTCTATTGGCTCTCCCATGTCTGACAACACAGTTGTTCAAGCTGAGGTGGTGCTGCAGGCTGAGTGTGGTGTGGAGCTCCCAGCTGAGAGTCCCTCCATGGAGCCAAAGCCCTCTCCGACTCCGGAACCAGTCACATTGCCAGCCCCTACTCCTACTCCTACTCCTACACCTACTCCCACTCCCACTCCCACTCCTACTCCTACTCCTACTCCCAGCCCCAGCCCCAGCCCAGCCTCCACCAGCGCCAATGAAGAGCCAGAAGTTAGGACCCGCCTGCTTCCAGAAGAGGCTGCACCTGTACTGGCTTCCACCTCCTCCCCTTCCTCCTCCTCCTCTTCTTCTTCATCTGCCTCCTCACCCGCCTCCTCACCCTCCTCACCTTCTGACAGACAAGGAGCTTTTGCTGCAGGCCTGGACTCTTCTTCATCCTCCTCAGCTTCCTCCAGTGCCGCAGTCGCAGTCGATCCCCTGGATGACACAGCCTCCGTGGTCACCTCTATCACAGGGGGTACCGCCACTAGCAGCCGTGAGAGCAGCCCCTCAGCCAGTCCAGCTACCACCCCTGTACCCAGCTCCCAGCTCAAGGAGCAGAAGAGAAGACCAGATGAGGCTCAGGCCTTCTCCAGCTTCCCCGAAAAGAGGCCGCGGCTTGACGACCGTCAGTCCTTTCGTACCACAATTGACAGTGTCCGTTCGGAGAAGCCGCAGCCGACAACCGAAGAGCCCAAGGTGCCGCCTATCCGGGTAAGACTTTTTTGCATATATGTAAGGCCTCCTTATCTGTTCACAAGATATGTGTGCAAAAATAATTTGACTGTTTAAGCCAGTTGTTATCATGTTAAGTTTAACCCACATTCCTTTTTTCTCTGTCCCAGATTCAACTGTCCAGAATCAAACCTCCCTGGGTCAAAGGGCACCCCACCTACCAGATCTGCCCAAGGATCGTGCCCCCCGGCGAGGGCTCGCGGCGGTCGGGGACGGGGGGCGCGCGCACCTTGGCGGACATCAAAGCCCGCGCCCAGCAAGCCCGGGCCCAGCGCGAGGCCGCTGCTGCTGTTGCAGCCTCTAGCGACGGGGCAGGGCCGGCAGGGCTCAGGCTGCGGACTACTGCTGGGCTACCGGATAGCAGCAATGGACGACGAGCGCGAGAGCATCCAGGACCTATCGAGCCCGGAGGAGGAGGAGGAGGAGGAGGAGGAGGAGGAAGTGGAAGAAGGGGAGGTGGTGGGATGGAGGAGCAGGAATCGTCTTCAGGCTCTAATTCGTCTGGAACACAACTACAGCTTCACAATGTAGAGCCCACACCCCAGCCTTCCCCTTCACTGTCCACTACCTCAACCTCCATGTCCCTGGAGCCCCCACAGACACCAAGCCCTGCTCTGGAAGAAGCAGCTGATGGGCCAGAGGGTGGAGAGGAAATACAAGCAACACCAGCCAGTGTTCAGAGTACCTCCAATGGGCTCACAGACAAAGCAGCCGACTTGCCCTCTCCAGAGCACTGTACCCACTCAGCCAGGCAAAGCCAGATGCCCGAGTCTGCCATTGTCCCCTCTAAGAAGGCAGACCAGGGTTGTGAAAAACCCTCACTAGCCCCAACCTCCATCCCAGATTCCCTTCCCAGGTTCGGAGCTCAGGGTGTTGACGTTATTCAGACACTGGCCAGCTCCTGTCAGCCCAAAGACCAGGTACAAGTAAAGGAGGCTGGACTGGGTGGCGTTATCCAGCATGGTTCTCACCATGTGGACTCCCAAGACATATTTTCCCATTCAGCTACAGAGAGACAAGCGCCACGCACACCCTCTTCCCAACATGTGGACCGGTCTGGCAGAGAGAAAGATGACGAGGCAGGGATACATAGTGACTCCACGGAAACCGCTTCAGACTGTGAGAACGAAGGCCAGGAGGATGAGCAGCAGCCTGACTGGTGCCCTCAACTGAGCACGCAGAGAAATGGCCAGCTGGTCATCTGCAGCCCTCCTCCGACGAACCAGCAACCAGTCATCCAGGCCCACGTGTCCAACCGCCAAGGTCAGACCGTCATTCAGCCTTGCTTCCCCAATGGCCTGCCTCACCCTCAGCACAGCCGTCCCCATTCCCAAGATCAGCAGTCTCTGCCCACAGTCCACCTACGTGGTCTTAGGGACACCAACGTTGTGGTCAAAATGGAGCCTGGAGATGATTGTAGAGTCTCAAGGCAGAGCTCTGCTGAAGAGGAGTGTCGTGGCGGTTTAAAGCCCTCTGTCACTCACCCAGCTGCTGCAGTGGCCTCCAAGAGACTGGCCAGCTCAGCCCGACCAGTGTCCAGTGTGGAAGCCAACAATCCTTTGGTCACTCAGCTATTACAGGGAAGCTTGCCCCTGGAGAAAGTTCTACCTTCACACTCTGCCAACAGGCTGGAGATCAGTCGATTACCAGGACCCCAACCAAGACCACCAGTGGCAAGGACCCCAGGGCCACGGGTCTCAGCCCAATGTCCTAGCCCAGAACTGAATGCAGCCTCTCAAATCCACAAGTCTCCAACAGGCCGCCTAGTCTCCTGTCTCATGGAGGCCTCAGCAGTATCCCAGTATCAGTCCCAGCAGGCTCCTGGGGCTGTCCCGGTCATCACCTCTCTGCCATCTTCTCTATCCTCCTTCAGTTCTCTTACCTATAGAAATAAGTCAGACCTTAGCTCTCAGACCATTATGGAGTCTGCAGTTATCAAAGACTCTCATGCTCCTCAGCCTTCACAAGGGGCCACTCCAGACAGGCCCCAGCCATCTCTTCGGACCATACCTAATGGCCCTTCTCCTCCCCATGCAGACCCCTGTCCCACAGAGGTGGTGCCTACTATTAGGATCAACTGGAGGACCCCACAAAGTCACCAACAGCAGCTGTCTCCCGCACCCATCGTGAAAAATGAAGTCGGTGCTCGGCCCTCTTGCCAGGCATTTGCCAAATCCTCCCCTATTAAACCCCTGAGTGTTACCAAAAAGGAGCCTGGGAGCTCTGTGGACAGCTACCTGAGTGGAGGGGCGATGGAGGGACTCCTCAACATGGAGATGACTTTTGCCAGGATGGCAAAGAAGGAGCATGGGAAACCCTACTCCTCTGGCTCTCCCTCCTCCTCTTCTCCCTCACCCTCCTCGTCTGCCTCCTCCCTTCCCTTCCAGCTGTACGGGAAGCTCCCCAAGCAAGCTGGAGGTTTAGGCGTAAGCTACACAGCCAATGTGTCAGTGATGGACAACGGCGGTTTCTCCCGGAGCATGGCAGATGGCGTTCTCCAGCTGCGCCCCCGCTTGGCCTCAAGTCAGACCACCCTCAGCATCCAGGCCTTTACTGACAGTACGGCTGAGGAGGTGGCGCTCAAGTGCTCATGCCGCCTCAAAGCCATGATCATGTGCCAGGGCTGCGGTGCCTTCTGCCATGACGATTGCATCGGGCCCTCCAAACTGTGCGTGTCATGTCTGGTGGTCAGATAGTATGCTGAAGTCCCTGTGCACTGCAGGACTGATCTGTACAGTATCAACATCAGGACTTTAAGGCTCCAGAGTGTACACACCTCTTAGGGTCGAGCACACAGGAGGAGCCTGATGGGCAAGATTTGCCTTGTATAATATAATTGGTCTGTATTTTTTGTTGCTGCAGATTTTCAGATTTTTTTTAGCTGTACTGATATATTATTATTGTTGTTACTATTATTATTATTGTTATTATTATTATTATTAATTATTATTATTATTGTGAATTTGGGGCATGATTGATTGTAAATTGTGCCTTTTTTGTTTTCTCTCCTCAAAAACATTTACCTCATCTTATCTTGCTCCACCTGTCATCATTTGGTGGCCATCATTGTTTTGGTCCCTTGTTTCCTCAGCGAACAGGGACGTGTTGTTGTCTCTTTGCGCAAAGAAGTATTTTTTTAACCATTAAAATGAGTAAATGACCTCGTTTCACTGCTTTGTGCTTTGACTCGCTCCATGCTTCTTTCAAACTCCTGTCTGTGCTCACAGTTCAGTGGAAGTGATGATCCAGCAGTGACATGATTTCATGAACATGAATGTTAGGGACAACATTTTGAACAGAAACCAGAGAATGAATGAGGAACACGATGCCAGTGAACCATTAGTAACTCCTGACAAACGTTAGAGAGTAGATAGGTGTTAGTGAAATAAATCAGGAATGACGTGATAGTCGTAGTACAAAGTATATAACGGAGCACTATATAGAGGATAATGATCAATTACTAGAGAACATACATGAGTGAATTGTCAGGCTCATTTACTGTTTTCGAAGTTACTTCATCACTATCTTTTAATGACTTACTCTTTTTGTAGTCCCTTATGTAAAGCGGTGCATCATACTGAGTAGTTGGTGTGCATTGAATCACTATTTCATCATTTAATGATTTACCGTGATTAACGGACCCAGTGCCGTCGCTACATACGTGCTCGAGGGAATTATCATCACGTTAAAAGAGTAGCGTAATTCCCTTTGGCAATACAGCTGTGTGTAACGTGTAAGTGCATGCGGATGGAGGAGCTGCAGGTTAGTGGGAGGGGTATGTAAGAGTAAATGTAGAGTGTATCTACAGTGTGTGATCAAATAAAGGCCACGGTGTCTCAAAAGACAATGCCAGAGCTCGTGTGTGTTATTCCACTGCTGAAGAAAGTGAAGGGGGTTAACCCCGAATGACCCCGATGACGAGCACTTCAGCCCCAGGAGACGGCCTCTGCCTGACAGGAACAAAGTTAACAATCATAATTATGATGATCATAACGATGAATTATTAAAATTTATTATGAATCCTTTCTGTAATGTGCATCATCAGTCTACTATAGGCAACATTTTCTCAGAATAATAAAATACATCATAGTTGGGTGCCCTGCCAACTAAACAAGAAACAAAGGGATGTGGGAAAATGTTTTTTTAATATAAAAGTTTTTTAGTTATATAGCTACATTTTATTGAAGCAGATTGCACCTTTACTCCTTTATTCTATTGTTATTGCAATAATCTGTATTTTATTTTTTATTTTTAAATTGGGGGGGCCTACAAAGCAATTATGCTTATAGCACCAAATTGGCTCTGAACGGCCCTGAATGTTGTAGTTTATTCAAATTTCGGCATGGAAATGCTGCTATGTTTTTGTCATATACAGATCATTGCTGAATAATGTATGTTGATGTCCAAAGTCAAGAGATGATACAATATACAGTAGCTAGTTTAGGTGCAAGTGTACTGACACCACTGTACTTAGTAATGACTTAGTGTGATGTACCATGTTACTTCAGGGGCCACGAGAAGAGTAAGTGATCAAAAGTTAATGATGAAGTGATAGTGGACTACTTATTATACTTATTACTACTACTAATTACTATGAACTGTATTAACATAGATGTAGTCTCCACGACATCACCGACATATTTCTGTATAACGTGGAAGCTCAAACAAGCAACAATCTGAACAGGTGAGTTGTATATAAATTCACCCTCAGTACAGTTGTCATGAACAGGGAAATTGACTACTATAGAGACCGAAACTGTTTTTTGTTGTACCAGGCTATAAACATGTTTATTTCTGCTGTGAAGTTGTGACATTTGAACATGGGGACTTATGGAGACTGACTCACTTCTGGAGCCAGCCTCAAGTGGACATTTGAGGAACTGCAGGTTTTGGCACTTGCTGTGTTGGCTTGACTTCACAATTACAGAGGTTACTGCTTGGTAATTAGTATCCTAACAAATGAGTCGTTACTAGTTTTGTGCCATTCACTGATTGGTTCAGAAAGAAGCATCTCAATTCACAGATATTCATGAATGAATCATTTTCTGTATTTGATTCGATATGGAATATGGGATTATTAGATGAATACTTATTAACAGTACATTACATATCAAAAAGTATCAAAGTACAAGAGTCAGTTGCGGTCTAACAGTCATAATATGTGAACATTTGAGTCAGTGTAAAAACACAGTGAGTCCAGTCCACATTCACTGCGGGTTAACCTTTATTTCAAGAGCAACTTAAAGACTAATCCATACACAGCCATCATTAACACATAGACAATACAAAATAAATATTCACCATCACTTTGTTCTTCATCACCAAATAAATACCAAATATGTGCAGCTCAATATTCCCAGTGTATTGCAATGTACTCAAAATAGTTTGTGAGAATAAAAAGGAAAATCATATAAACAGAAGCACCAAAAAAAATCTTTAGAAAATTATTAAAAAACTTTCAGTTACAAAATATTTGCACTTAAAAAGATCCCAGTATTTTAAATAAATAATAAGATATATAAAACAATTCATAGTTGATATCTTAAAATATTTCCTCTTTGTTCAACAATGCAGAGGAAATGATTCCTTTCTCTCGGTAACCATTTAAAATCTTCTCAGGTAGCATTTTGAAATAATAATAAAAAAAAAGTTAATAAATAGATAATGAATCATAAATAGGCCAAAGAAATACAGCAGACATGAATAAATAAGTTATTAAACCAACATTTGCAAAGGACTTAAATAGTTACACAGCAATAGTAAGAATGAAGCTACAAACTAGTCCTGGAGGTGCAACATCACTATGCTCATATAGAATACTATCAACATTATTGAGTGGAGGTGGGAGGGGTATGCTCACTAACTAAGACTCAGCTCAGCTCAGGCTGTTTATATGAACTCCTGACTTTGTTCTGCACGCTCTGTGCCTGTCTGTGTATACTATGAGATGCCTTTGCTTACAGTAACAGTTTGATTCCAGTGTGCTACAACACACTTTACATCCACACCCTAATCTGTTCACACTCATACCATCATAAAAGCAACATGCAAACAGCAAACAAATGCAAAGAACAGATGACAAAGTCCCAAATGAGAAGAATTAATTACATACAGTATCTAAAGGGTTTGGAAAGAAAGATTGGTGTTGTCACTGTGATGCCCCGCTCCTGTCTTCCTTCTGTCCGTCACACCTCGATGCCCTTCACTGCCTGGTTGATGGACTCGAGCAGAGCCCGGTTCTCAGGGTTCTGGTAGCAGTCTTTATTGGTAAACATGTGGGTCAGGGTTTCTACATAGCTGTCAAAGTTCTGTTCTGAGAGTGGCTCCTGCTGAAAGAAGGAGCAAGTTCAGATGTCAGAAGATTCAAAGTCCACTTACAGTATCTAACCATGATAGGTGAAGGTCATTGTTTCAAACTGCCGACACATATCCAGACTGATTTCAGAGCCTAGACAGAAAAATCCACATAAAATGTGATTTTTGCCAGTCCAAGCCATATTTGGCACCTATGTGGTTACTACATCAGCCCATGTGGATATGTTGGTGATGTCTGATCGAATTACTTCCATTCAGTTCAGTTTAATGATCATATCTAACCATACAGGAACAAACATAGTGACACGTGTTTCTGTGAGATCCTACAGTTTGATCAATTAAAAATAGTGTAAAAATAATAATTAGGATTATTCTAGAAGTGATGTGTAATTAGGAGTAATTGTATTTGCATTTGAGAAATAATTCTGCCCCAGTCTGAACAAAGTCATGTGTGTTAATGTGTGTGCTGCTATTCACATAAAATTATCTAACCCTGAATTAATTTAATTAGTCTTTCTTACTAGGTCTGAAGTATTGACATTAGACCAGAGCTGCCCTGTTGTCATCACCGCTACATTATGGGATATTTATGGGACGGCGTAGTGTCCAGTACTTGCCTTTTGTAATAAGTTCTCACATCATGCACATCATGTACTACTGATTTCATACTAAGGTTTCAGACATACAAATTTCAGATGCAGCCTACAGTGAGGCTGTACTCAGACACAACTTTAAGCTAAATGTCGACACATCTTAGTTTAACTGAGCTGCTTGGATTGTCGTCAGTTTTGCAGGTTCTAAACCAAAGTCAAACCTGATGGTTGCATAGGTGAAATGTCAAGAGATCACATGTCAATTCATCCTGGGGGAACATGAATGTTGGGACAAAATTTCATGGCGAACCCTGTAACTGTCGCAGATATTTCAATTAAAAGCAAAAAGGTCAACGTCAGGGTGGGGTTACAGGAAAAGTCAGTGGTCCGATTCATCGCGAACATCTGTCCAATTGTGAGTGTTTGTTTTTTTTTTACAATTTATTACTTAATTGGGACTGAGGAATGATAAACCAAATAATTATTTGCTTCCATAGAGTTGAGATAGCTCACGGCTGCGAGTCAGATGGGATGTGGGGATTCCTTGCATATACTCACCATGGTGGGTAGGCGGATGTTGGCAAGGCTGCGGATCAGGGCCTGACTCAGGCCAGATAGCTCCAGGAACAGGGCCTCATTCCTCTCCTCGATCTGTTTATTCTCCTCCTCCATGTTCTTCAGGTTCTTCTCCATTGAAGATATCTGAAGCAGAGACAGACACAGAACACAGGGCTTAACAACTGAATGTTCATAGACAACAGTTTTACAGGCATGGTGTTACGGGGTCTATGGGGAAAATGTGTCCTGTGCTGCAGGGGATTGTTTGCTGGGACAAACTGGTAGCAAGACTGACTGCACCACTGCTGCATCCATGAAACTGTGTGCACCATCCATCATAATCTATCCCTCTGTTTAATTTCAAACCAACAGCTAGCAGCCTCCTATCACATGGCCGTTTCTCCTGGATGTGTCGAACATATCGAGTGTCTCATCCTGCTGATATGAGTTAAGTGAGTGGAGCAGCTAAGCTCACCTGAGTGTGCAGGTTCATCATGTCCGCCTCCATCTCTGAGTTGGACTCGCTCAGCTCGTTGATCTCCTTGTTGAGCTGCTTGATGTCCTCATCGTTGTCCAGAACTGTAAGAAGTGAGGGCAACAACATACAGCAAACGGAATATCAAGGCTGTCAGTCTTAGCTACTGTGGCTCTGCATGTTAACAGTGTGACAGACCTGATTTCTTATATTCTTATGTGTCTGTATCTTAGTGTTAGTAGCAATATTAGCAGTTTTGGAGACACGTAGGGCAGACAGGAGGGGAAAGTCGTGTCTCTTACCGTCACTGGCTCTGAACTTTGCAGTGATATACTCATCTCCGGGGAACTTGGCTCTCTTTTTATTTGCAGATGCTCGAGGACAACCTGACAGACTGAGAGGAAGTGGCGATCAGGACCAATGCATCCCCATACAACTACAGTATATGAGTTCATATTTTGTTTATTTCTATATAGCATATCCATTTTTACAGACTATGTTTGGTATCACACTGGATACTCTCCAGGATACCTTCGGTGTGTCAGGAAACTGCCGTTTGCGTGTCCTGAGCCGTCACAGCCTGGCGTTGGGCAGGTCGGGCCCTCAGTCTTGAAGGCTTTCCAGGAGAAGGGAGTTCCATTAAGAAGACCTTCCTTCTGCCGGCGTGCTGCCAGGGGACAGCCGTAGGCACTACGGTGGGTGGCATACTTCCCACTGATGTGGCCTAGACTGTCACAGCCAGGAACTGGACACCTGGAAAGGGCCAGAAGACATCGTTTGATAGGTTCGACTGATGGAGAGTGTAGATGGAGGTGTCAAGAGGCTAGCCTTACATAACTATCCCTGATATTAAAGATCTGTGGCTTGACGTGAAGCGTCAGAACTCTTTGGAGTTCTTTAAATTGTTTGGATCGTGGAAGTTGGAAACAATCCTACGCAGCTACCGCTGGAATCTAAGATCAACACTAACTCTGGAAAAGCCATGGGACAGTGTCGCTTACCTCAACAGCTCAGAGTCTTCCTTGTCATCCTTGGTGGGGGTTGATTTGACCCCACCTTTCTTGGCTCGAGGGCATCCAGACAGACTGGCAACAGAGAGGATCAATCATGTTATCTTTCTGTGCAGAGTATCTGATGGTGCAGCAGGCAGAACAGGAGAGGATCTCCTACCTTCTATGTGAAGCGTAGTTTCCAGTGATGTGGCCTGATCCATCACAACCCGGAGTTGGACACCTGAGACACACACAGACGCTCTTTCACTCCACAGGCTTACATTATCAGCAGACTGCAGGCAGAATCCATTTTTCCTCACTAAATAATCAGGGGTCATTGTTTTTGGTTTGGATTTGTTCAATATTGGACTTAATTATGATTGTTTTTTGTATTAGTCTTAAAAGGAGAGCAGGGACAGAGCTGTAGCTGCAGACTGAGTGCTCAGTGAACATGTTGGAGGTGAGAGACAGGAGAAAGCAGACATACTTTAGTTCAGCTGTGTGGGCAGCCATGAGGGTCCGAAGTGATTTATCAGCAAGAGGACAGCCTGACAGACTGGAAGATAGGTTAGAGAGAGAACGTCAGAAAACCAGACTGAGAACAGGATGTCTGAGCATGAGTGAAGGAAAGAGCCAGAACCTGAACTGGACTACAGAGCCAGGACAGGACTGGGCAGCACACACACAGGGAAGGACAGGAGTTCTTTTACTTTCTGATCTAGCGTAATAGTTGGGCAGGACAAATAATGAACGATGAATGTGTGTGTGTGTGTGTGTGTGTGGAGTCATCTCAGTCATTCAGGCAGAATGATTTCAGGTGGAAATGAAACAATCCACTGGAAGATTTTTCGCTGTTGAAAGGCGTCTTTAGTTCTAATGATTGGTGACCAGGTGGTTTGCTCCTTGTCAAGGTGACATGAGCTCCTTCAGGTGCCTGAGCTGATCACAACACTGGAGGAACTCAGTCAGGCAGATGTTAGCCGCCTCTCATTGGAACTGAAGAGGTCATTTGAATGTAGGTGAAAACATCTTCAACATCATTTCAGTAGATTATTTTACTTTAACCAATGTCATCTGTCACATCAAATCATCTGTAAATGTTGGGACTCTTTTGAAGAGAACTATGATGAAGTTCTTCCAACTATAAGAAACAAACTTTGAAGGCATGGCTGTGTTTGTAGCAGACAAAGAAAGGACTAAAAGTTACTAAGCTCCTTATGTATTCTTAATGCCTGTCTGTCATGACAGAGGTTCAGTCGAACTCGTACATGCAGTATTTGGGGGCATGGATCATGTGCAAGAATTACTGATTTGACTAAATGATTCTTTTGTAAGATAAAGTAGTATAAAGGAGCTCTGTACAGGCTCTGATATATGCTCTTATCCACCAGCTTTCCAACTTCCAACATATTGTACTTAACACAGCTGCACATTTTGCCTCCTTGTGTCTTGTTTGAGCAGAAATCTTATTACTTATTTTAAACCACTTAGAGTAACTCCTACATCCATTACATAGCCACATTTCCTAAGAAATTGCAGTACTGAGTGACAAGTATTGGTACTCAGTTAGACAGAAATCTAACGTAGCAGGACTGGTGAGTACTGAACTAAATCAAGCGCTGTGTCATGCTTAACTACAGTTCCACAGGCTTGGATCAGATTTGTTGAGTCTTTTAAGGATTTATTGTTTCTCCAACTGGTGGTCAGATTTACAGAATACTCCCCCATCTTTAAATGATTCTGGTTTAGAATCATTGAGGTCAAAATGAAATCACACTTCAACCTCAACAAATCACCTGTCAGTGCAGTCACACCACAGATTCGTAAAAGCAAATCATTTCCACGTCAGGATGCAGGTCTTACCTTCGATGTGATGCGTAGTTGCCAGTGATGTGTCCACTGCCATCACATCCCGGGGTGGGACATCTAGAGACCAAGACACACACTCACAGATCAGTCCATAATCACTGAGGTGGTGCTTCTACTGATATATCACAAATACAGTCTCCAGATCTGATGATGTTAATATTTTATATGAATGTTCCAGACAATACAAGCTATGGTTAAATGAGTGAGTGTAACCATGTTTTGACTTACACAAGAATCTCTTTTTTGCTGTCTTTGGGCTGAAACTTGACCTTGAAGCTGCTGGTGGTGACCTCACCAGGGTACTTCCTGTCCTCCAGGTTCTCCTGGTCCTCTTCCTCACCATCAGATGAGGTGTATGAGGGAGCTGTGTACTCCACCTGAAGAAAGGTAAAACATGGGTAACGTGCACAAAGTCTCAAAAGAATCCAGGACCCTCAGTCAGGTGTATGACTGTGGTGTAGTGTATGTGTCACAGTACCTCCTCGTGGTCTTCCTCTTTGACTCCACTCGGTTTGGTGAAGTCCAGCGGCCCCTCCCACTCGGATTGAGTGTGGCCCTGAGACAAGGTGGCTCCGATTTGTTGAGAAGATGAAGACGAGGAGGATGAAGCCTCTGGAGGCGGCATGCCCTCCCTCTTGGTCTTCTTCATGCTGAGATCCAAGGTGCCGTTCTCATCAACTTCAATGTCTGACTCCTACAGGGTTCAGATATACATTAAGTGCTTATTTATCTATTTATTTATTTTTATTTATTTATTTATTTTTCTATGAATATAACAATTGTTATTAGTTTTTATTTTATTTACTTATACTTTAACTTACTCACTGGTTAGTTTACTTACCCATTTTTTGCTTTTCTTCATTGTTTATTTTTATTTATTTATGTATTTATTTATTTATTTATTTTCCTCTCTTTTTTGATTATCCTTAATTTATTTTTAACTACACTTGTCTATCTGTTGGGGCTGGGTGCCGGAGGGATAGGGGTGGGGGTTGGTATCTGTTCTGGGGTATGCTGAATTCAGATTTGTAACTTGAATACTGTTGTTTTTTCAAAAATGTATACAGTAAGTGCAGCTGAAGTCACATGACATGAGAGTGCTGTGCACTATTGAGCTGGTCTACATTAAGAATCTGTCTGAATGAAATCCAGTGTACCTTGGTACAGGCTTCCCTGGGCTTGGTGCTGATGGTCTCTGGTCTCTCCCAGCAGCGGGTAGACAGGTTGAGGATGGCTGTCGCGGCCATGTGAGCTGCCTCTGCATCTTGGCTGTAATCATAACCACTGGAGGACGACGCGCTCTTGGAAAAGCCTCCTGACACACTGTGACTGGGGGAGGAGGCCTTAGGGAATGATTTAGCTGTGTGGGAATGAAACACGACTGTGTCAGCTAACACTGCATGTGTGAAGCATTCAGGCTTAATGTGGCTAACACAGCTGGAAGTCACAGTAATATCAGGTTTGTTTTCAGCCAGTGTGTTTCAGCATCTGATTCGGTAACCGCACAGTGATGTACGGAGCGTGTGAGACCAGAACTAACACATTTAGCTGTCGATGAATAATGAATGCACACACAAATAGATAATTCCTGCTCTCCAGTGAATAACAAGAATTACTCATTTGTGTTTTCAAATGACAATAATAAACGTAGGATTAAATTCTAACATATATTTATGTCTGAAATCTGGTTATATATTTCTTTACAAAGTCAAAACAAACCTGCATGAGATGGAAGGAGATCTTATTTATTTTAATCAGCCTTCTTGATCCCTTGATGTTTGCACCTGCTATGTTGTCTTTTATGTTTTCAATTTCATGATTCCTCGTACTTTTCTTTAAATGAAATGAAAGTTTATTGTCTCTTTTTTTATGAAATAAAGGGATAACTCCAGGTCTTCACTAGTCTATTCATACAGATATACTTTGGTCTATCTTTGACATCTTTCCAAATGTCAGATATTGTTTAGGTTCTGTTGATCTGTGCAGAAATGATTGATGTGAGAGTTCAAAATATCAGTTTGAGATCATGGATATTGAAAAGAATAAAAACAGAATATTGTACATTCATCGTTATCAGATTTCTTAACAATGTCTTCCCTCAAAAATACAATACACATTATCTGACATGGAGGCGCTTTGTTGTAACATCATCTGCGTTTGGCTGTACACGAGTGGAGCATAGAGATGAAGTGTGTGGGTCTTACATTTGAAGGCTTTAGGTGATGTTTCAGTGCTGCTGGGTGTCTTTGGAATGAGCATACGCTTTCCAAACACCTGGACATCAAAGCTTGCATAGTCAAAAGACACCTTGGAGTATTTCTCCAGCTCCTTGGCCAGGTTAGCTCGAGGCGTGGTGGTCACTGTGTTGGGACGGAAGCTGCCATACTGAGGGATCTCCAGCTGTTTCACAAAACACATGGGCCTGGAGAGAAAAAATCATTAGTTAAACATAATCAGTGGCACAGACATAGCTGTATGTATCTGTGGATTAAAAAACACTGAAGTGAAAAATAAAATACTCAGCTCTCACCTGAGCACTCTGTCAGAGTTGGAAGAGGATTCGCTGGATGAAGCCTGTAAATGAACCTGCTTGTCTTGGCTTTTGTTCAGCTTAGCTGCAGCTGCAATGGGGCAGCCGGACAGACTGACGGAGGAAACATAGCACGTTTGCATTTAATGGAATAAAACTTTCATGAGTAGGTAGACATTTAATATGCAGGCAGAAGTGTGTTGATATTATTGATAGGCCCTCTATAGGCAGTGTAAGTATGTGTTAGTAGTATTAGATGACAATGCTTCTCCTTCAGGTTTCACTCAAGAATTAGTTGTAAAATTATGTGCTATTTATTCCAGAGTTGGACCCAAACTAAGGCCCCAAAAACAAAGTTGAGATTACTGCTGAGAACTGAAAAGCTGCCAAACCGTAGACTCTATATATACAAACAGCATGAAACCAGAACAGAGAAATGAGAAACATCCTCATAATAACCTCAGAAAGTCCCGGACTAGTCTGTATGAGATCTGAGATCTCACATATGTTCACATGTTGTGGTAGTCAGGCCTCCGTTATGTGTGTGTGTGTGTGTGTGTCTGTGTGTCCTTGTGTGTTTCATTAACCTTCGGTGTGTGTTGCGGTTACTGTTGACATGGCCTTGGCCTGTGCAGCCAGGAGTCGGACACTTCAAGACGTTCTCATGCATGGCCAGGACTACCGACACACAGTAGACACAAACTGGGGTCAGTGTGTTTAGTTTGCTTTCACATCACAAACAGTAGAAATTAGAAACACAGCATTTCAAAAAGCAGTACTGATAATACAAGTAGTAGTATTAGTAGTTTTTTCCAGAAGGAAGTAGCAGTGGTTGTACTAGTAATACTAATGCTGATAGTGATATTTGAACTTTTTGTCTTGATGTGTACTCACTCTCTGGAGGGATTCTGTCTTTGTGAGGACATCCAGACAGACTGCGATGGTGAGGGTACAGCCCAGTCACATGACCTGTCCCATCACAGCCAGGGGTTGGACACTTCACTTCCTTCTTCTCTGAATGGAGAAGATGACCGCAATAATAAATTCAAACACATCAGTGAGTAGTACAAAAAAAGTACTAAATACCAGGTAATCCTAAGGCCATCACTCATATCATACTGATGTATTTATTATTTATGAATAATTGATTCTACATTTTTTATAAAAGGCTAATATAGTATTATGATTCATTCTTTTCTTTTATTGACCAAACCCATATATATATAAATATAATATAATATAATATAATATAAGATAATATAAAATATAAGATAATATAATATAATATATATAATATAATAATAATATATAATACAATATAATATAATATATCTAATATAATATTATAATAATAATATAAATAAATATAACAAGATAAATACAATAATAATAAATATAAATATAATATAATATAATATAAGAATATAAATAATATAATATAATATAATTAATATAATTATAATATAATACTAATATAATAGAATATAATATATAGAGCAGATCCATCATTCCATACTGTCTCATAAGCAGGAATTGTACCTTTGCTGTAGTGACCGGTGCGGCGGGCTGCAGCAGCAGGCTCAGAGCTCTTGCTGGAGGTGCTGTATGGATGATAGTCTGGGGAGCTCTGGGCCTCCTGACCCCCTTGCACCTCCTCTGCCTTCAGGGCGATGGCCTGCTCCAGCAGCCCCAGGTTCCCCCGAGTCATATCCCAGTTCTCTGAGTCATCAGTGATTCCTGAGCCCTCTGACACTCTGTCCTGCTCCTCCACATCCTCCTCCTCCTCCTCCTCATCCTCCTCCTCGTCCTCTTCGTCCTCCTCCTCCTCTTCCTCCTCTTCTTCCTCCTCCTCCTCCTCATCTTCGTCATCATCCTCCTCAGACCGCACTTCTATAACTACTGTAGTCGGAGAGGCTTTACTGGAGTCTCGGTCCTCCTCTTCCTCCTCCACCACCACCTCGCCTGCTTCTTTCCCCTGCCTCTTGTCCTCCTCCTCCTCCTCCTCTTCCTCTCGCTCCTCGTCCTGTTCTTCATTGTCTTCCTCAGTCATGGGGGTGCTCACCTTTTCTTCCCTGAGTGACACCTCAGCTTCAGATCCCTGAGTGCGTGGACTCAAAGTGTACAGAGTGTCAATCTCTTGGTGGACCTCCCTCTCTTCTCCCTCATCTTCTTCCTCCTCCTCCTCTTCCTCTTCCTCCTCTTCCTCCTCCTCCTCCTCCTCTTCCTCCCGTTCCTCCCTCTTACTCTGCTCCTCTGTTGATTCTTTGGCCTGATGGTTGTAATCTCCACTGGAGTACAGGTGATCAGAGTTTTCCTGACTTATTGTCTGTCTTTCGACATCCCTCTCTTGTACTATATTCTCTTGCTGCTCTCCCTCCTCCTTTTCTTCTTCCTCTGCTTCCTCTTCCTCCTCTCCCTTTGTCTCTTTAAGCTCCGTGACCACCTCTGTTTCTCCTTCAGGTTGCTCAGATGACTCATCCTTTGCCACCAGCTGACCTTCTTCCTCGTCTTTTGTCTCCGTTTCCTCTCGCTGATGATCATCGCTGAGTACTTCCGGCTTCACTTCCTCACTTTTCTCACTTTCACACTCGTGCTCGGTCTCCGAGGTGATGATGCTTTCGTTCTTGACGTCTTCAGCCACAGGACAAATGGACGTTTCTGGGTCCTCTGTTGCCACCAGAGAGCAGTCTGCTGTGGATTCAAAGTATGGATGGATATCATTGCCTTTGTCATTTCTACAAGGTGACATGCATTGTGACTGATCATGACACACTTTTCTCCCTGCAACATATATCCAAAGCATCCTTTTCATCATGGTGGTGCTCACTCTTTTGCTGTAGCCTATAAATCTACATCCCCCCTCGGGGAGAAGTAAGTATAACCAACATCCGCTGTGGGGAACAATGAGGCCAAATATCATCTCTGTTCAAGCCCTAGCAGTGCTGTTCAGTGCTCATTAATGTTGGTGTTTGTTGATGTTAACACAATAAACTCTAATGGTAACAGCTAACAATGTCATTTTTAGCATTTAGTTTAAAGCCCCACTGTATGTCAAAGGGCTGCTCACACCACTGCAGAAAAAAAACATGAAGTCATCATTTCATTTTCAGTTTTTCAGACTGTTTTCGAGTCAGTCAGGTTTGGTTTCACTCACGTTTTATTGCCTCCTGTCTATTTTTTGTTTTGTTTTTCTTCTTCTCTTTGAGGTCTTCTTCCTCCTCCTCCTCTTCCTCCTCTTCCTCCTCCTCTGCTGCGTCACTGTCTGCGGCAAAACCTTCATCTGCTGACTGTTTGGCTGGCTGGTTCCTTCTCTTGGGAGCTGACTGGTTCTCCTCGGACTCAGCCTCCTCCAGCTTCCTTTTCTTCACAATCGGACATCCCAGTACGCTGGGGAGAGCAGGACAGTGTTAAGTGAATCCTAATATCCAACATGCTCACATAAAGCAGCAAAAGTGCTGTTGGGTGCCTCTGATTGTGTGGCCTACCTTCTATGTCGTGAGTATCTTCCACTGACATGACCTTTGCCATCACATCCAGGGGTGGGACAGCTGCTGCTGACACACAGTGAGAGAAACACATATTTAACATACAGGAGACACAATTCATACATGAAGGTCGTCCTTTGTTGAAGTGTAGAATCACTTACCTTAATTCCTGCTTCATCTCTTGTCCCGCAAGTTCTGTTGACACTGAGAGTACAGCAGCAGGAGAACCAGAGAGTCAGAAGGATGCTTCTGTTTGTTTACTCATTGCACATTGCACATAATGTGAAGTTCATCCATGTATTAATGTGCTGTGTCGAAAAGCTTGTAAGCATGGCTGGATTAGGAACACATCTCTGGGACTCACAGAGCTCCATGGACCACCAAAACATTATTTATTTACAAAAGTTACATTTTGTTTGTCTTATCTTGAGGCTGAGTCTATTCAGCTGATATTCCCTGATCCAGTTCTGATAGTACCTAACCCTAAAATTCTGTTTTGAAGTTTGAAAAAATAACTTTGCTAAAGCCGCACAGCTCGTTAGAGGCTGAAACGTGAACAGATTTTGATGCTAAGCTTCCAGTTTCTTTTACCATCGACTGCTGACTGCTTCCATATATTCTTATTGAACTATTGCTCTTTTTTTTCTTTTCTTTTATTTGTCACTCTGATTGGACAATTGTACAGCATTTTCTCCATGTACAAACCCTTCATATACTACAAACTGAAAGCATGAAAACCATGAGTAGTTCTCTCAGCTATTTGGCAAATCAAGCTTTTGACCGGTAGTGTAGTAGTGTATATATATATACACATTATGTACTGATTAACTGTACATTCTATATTACAGAAGGGCATTAGAGTAGCCTGAAGTGCGACAGTGTCCCAAACAGTCATTGTACAGTGTATAGGCGATGAGATGCATACTTCCTACACTTGCAATGTACAATCAGTAGGGGGCCCACAGCAAAGTTTTTGGCCCAGTGTTTCTTTTCGTACTAATCCAGCCATGAATAATGTATCATGAAATGTCATATCAATGTCTTTACATCCAATGTGTGTGTGTGTGTGTGTGTGTGTGTGTGTGTGTGTGTGTGTCCATACTGACCCCGGATGCCTTTGGAGCGGGTTCGTGTTCGTGTCTCTGTAGTGTCTTGGCTCATCTAAATAACAGAGGGGCAAAAAAAGCAAGATGAAGAGAAGAGAAGTGATGGAGTACAGCACAGATAGATAGATAGATAGATAGATAGATAGATAGATAGATACTTTGATGCTGGGTGCTCTCTGGTTGTTAATTGCCTCTGGATCCTGGTCCACCTGGTCCACAGTTGGCTCACTGTCTGAACTCTGAACTCATGTTCTGTTGGATGAAACACACACATGTGACTTCAGTGTTAACCAGGGATGAAAAAGAACGATTTCACAGTCATTCAAAATCCACTGCCTACGTATCAAAGTGGAGAGGAGGAGCGTTTTTGGTGAAAAGTGAATTATGTCGGTGTGAGCATGACAGAGCTCTGATGCAGCACTGCACTGTGATTGTGTCCTCAGTGTTTGTTTTTTTTCTGGGAACTTGATGTTAGCAGCTCAGGGAGCTTAAACTCTAGTTACAAGCATATTGTCTGAGCTCAGTCCTGTCAGTGTAGAGTCATTACACTCCACGCCGCTCATTTTACCACCTTTAGACCAACAAAATGAGCAGAACATTCAAAAATGGAAAATAGATTTGCCCCTGTGAAAACCATGCATCGCCTTTATCATAATAGCATAATTGTGCATTGCATGGTATATATATTTTTTCTTCTTATCATTATAAGACTCGTTCTTGTCCCTCCATTAGATAGCAACATATGTAATGAATTTAATTTGAGCTTTAAGAGAAGTTATCAGGGGGTGGGAGCATTGGGGGGGATGACCCTATACTGGGAAGCATCACAACAAACTGTGACAAAATGATCCATTAAAGAACATCATAAAACATATGATTAAATATTATGTAACTAAACAATATGTACATGGGGCAGATGCTCTACCAACTGAGCTAAATGATGCCCCCCAAAACTGTTTTTTTTGTCCCAGGCTGTAAACATGTTTATTTCTGCTGTGAAGTTGGACATTTTAACATTAGGGCTTATGGAGACTGACTCAATTCTGGAGCCAGCCTCAAGTGGACGTTATTATTATTATGTAATTCTTGACAAATAAAATTATTTTTGTTTGAAAAACTTAATAACAGATGTAGGATTAAAAAAAAAGGTCACTGAAAGCTTTGATACTTGCATGATGCTGAGAATCTAAAATCTAGAAATGAGACAAAGACACTGGTTTTATCTGTGTTGACATTAGCTGTAGTTATCACCTTATGAACTGAACATTTGTAAAAAATAATAATAATAAAGAAATGAAGGAACGACGCGAGCTCGTGACAGTTTGGGGATCTTCGAACAGGGTCACGAGCCACAAAAAGTGAGGCCACGACGTCACTGAGACTCAGCATGACATCAGTTTAAATGCGCGCGTGCACGCACACGCACGCACATGCACACACGCACACGCATGCACATGCACGCACACACACACACAGACAAAACAAAATGTGAATATAGCACGGAGCAGCAGGCTCGCTCCCTGCGTTGACAGCAGAGATGTAGGCCGGGGCTGCTAACGAGGACGAGGCCTGTCTCCTCTCCCTGAACTGGCACTCTGACAAACACACACACACACACACACACACACACACACACACACACACAAAGGCGTTCAGCGTTCGGACTTTTAACAAATTTCCCTGTATCGACACCGCACCGGGTCATCATCCATCCATAGAGGCCTGGGAATAAAGACCGATAATACTAATCGGTTTAAAAGCCACGAGCGTCCGTCACATTCAGGCCGAGCTTTATTATTCCACATCAAATAAAGGCCGTCAGAAAGCACACACGCACTGACATCCACGGTGGACCTGCATATGGTTTCATTCCGCCCACCCCCCCTCTACTCGGTGTCAAATCCATCGCGGGGCCTGCAGCCAAGGCCCGGAAAATACCGACAAATAAGTGCGCTTCACGCTCTTTGTCAGACACATAAAGCCTTACCTTACTGCCCTCCCCTCCCCCTCCGCTCCGACATCTCCAGGCAGGCAGACAGACCGTTCACCGTAACACAACACCGCCACAATTGTGCACCGGGAACACAGCAGCAGCAGCAGGAGGAGGAACTGGATCGGTGTGACAGCAACCTCGGACTGAGCCCAGCAACCCCCTTGAGCTGTTCAGCACCTCGGACAGAGCCAGCCCGAATCTTCAGCACCATGGACAGAAGCCCCCGCTGCACTGCCGCCTGCAGGAGCACGGGAGAGCTGCAGCCGAGCCGCAGAGCGTGAAGGGGCCGCCCTGCCTGGGATGGACTGCCCCTCGACCCGGTCCATGGGGGTCTGGAGGCGGTGACAGTATTTCTAGAGGACGTCAAGCATCTGGAGGAGGGGAGGGTTAAGGTAAAAGCAGCTGATTCGCTGCTGGCGTTAATGACAGTGTGTTTATCTGCATATTGTTAGTAACAAACACTTATTTGTTCTCCAACTTGTCCAGTTATTTGTCTCTTGTTCTTACTGGCCGATCTGGTACACAGGGGCAGCAGTAAGCTGGACTGCATGCATGCATTTCCTGATGGTAGGACTCAAACACACTGATGTACCTGTTGTTTCTATATTTTTTTGCAATGCACCTTGGGACAGTCACGAGAATCTGCACACAGGTCTGAACTGTTGGGAAATTCAAGCTCACTGGGCTCCATGGCGACCCCAGGTTGTCTGACTCTCATCATGAAAATATCTTTTGTATTTCGTGTGTGAATTTCAGTTTTCTAAACACATTTGCTCAGAAAGACATTAGACCAGTGTGTATACCAAGTGTGTGAGGCTGTAGTCAGATATGTGTGGGTCACCTCACCATAACTCACTACAGCTGCACACATTTCGATTATGACTACTACCATATCTGTATGATATCATACCCTAACCGCTTTATTTCATATTGTGACGTCTGAAAAACCCAACACAAAACAACACAACACAACACAACACAACACGACACGACAGAGGATAAGTGAATATCAACAACTGGAACTGGACGATTTTGAACACACTGATCACAACATCATGGATTTGGAATAGGATAGAGATCCGGACAGCAATTTTTTCTCCGCCATAAAAAAAATGCTGCTACTACACAGATGATCAGTACAATCAGAACATTAAATCTGAGGGTATAGGAGGCTTATATGCCAATTTTAATAACATTAAGAATTATCTACATGTATTTCATAAGCCATTCAATATAATAGCAATATCTGAAACATGGATTGACACTGAAAAAGGTTCAGACTTTGTAGAGGGCTATGAACTCGGATATAAGAACAGACAAAATAAGGGCGGTGGAGGAGTTGCTATATATATTGACAAATCTCTAGTCTTCAAGGTTCTGGATGGAATGACAACTGTCATTGATAATCTTCTTGAATGCTTAACAATTGAAATTTGCATGGAAGAAAAATAAAAATGTTGTTGTTAGCTGTATTTACAGAACGCCAGGGTGAAGCATAGATACCTTCAGTGAGTGGATGGAAAGTGTATTTTCAAAAATAGGGATTTATTTTCATGTGTGTGGATTTTAATATTGATTTATTAAATCCCAATATACACAATACTATAGATGAATTTATCAATACAATATACAGTATGAGCGTATTTCGCAGAATCACTTCTCATTCTGCTACTCTCATTGATAATATTTTCACCAATGACATTGATACTAATATAATAAGCGGACTGTTAATCAATGACATAAGTGACCATTTGCCAGTATTTACAGTTTATGACATCAGACACAGGAAAAAGTCAAACAAACAAACAGTATACAGAAGAGTAAGAACAGAAGAATCCATTAACACACTAAAAAATGAATGATTGGAGCATAATTGGGAAAATATATATAGAGAGAAAGATGTTAACCTTGCATATAATGAGTTTCTAAGAATATTTTCTTCATTATATGATAAGCATTGTCCAATTCAGAAATATAATAGGAAACTAGCATATACAAATTGTCCATGGATTACTAAAGGCCTACAAAATGCCTGCAAAAAGAAAAATACACTTTATAGAGAGTTCATAAGACAGAGAACTAAAGAGGCAGAATGTAAATTTAAAAAATATAAGAATAAGTAATAACTAATAGTATAATGGCAAATAAGATTAAATACTATAGGAGGATATAAGATGATAATAGAAATGACATTAAAGAAATATGGAAAATATTAAACAATATTATAAGAGATGGATCTAAACACAATAGTCTGCCTAAGTATTTCATTGATAAGGATATTGAAAATTGTAACATGATAGATGTGGCTAATACTTTCAATGAATTCTTTGTAAGTATTGGACCTGAGCTTGCAAGAAAAATCCCTAATTCAGGGACATTCGATGAACAGCTGTTAGAGAGAAATCCTTTTTCATTGTTTCTACAAGCAGTGGATAAAGATGAAATCTTGAATATTGTCAAAAAATGTAAGAACAAACAGAACAAAAGATTGGACATGTTTTTAGAAAAACACAAAATTCTTGCTGAGAACCAGTATGGGTTTAGATCAAATAGATCAACATCATTGGCAATAATAGAGGCATTAGAAGAAGAAATCACAAATGCAATAGACCGTAAGCAGTATGCTATTGGAGTATTTATTGATTTAAACCATGTAATATTAATCAAAAAACTGGAAAGATATGGCATCAGGGGAATAGTGCTGGATTGGGTGAAAAGTTATTGAAGTGGGAGACAGCAGTTTGTGAAATTGACATTGCTTGTGGTGTCCCACAGGGGTCGGTGTTGGGCCCCAAGTTTTTTATTTTGTATATTAATGATATATGCAAAATCACTAAAGTGTTGCATTTGTGTTGTTTGCTGATGACACAAATATTTTCTGTTCTGGGGAAAACTTACCCAAAAAAAAGAAATAGGTTATCATTAAATCTGAGGAAAACAAAATTAATGGTATTTGGTAATTGTCCATTGAATAAAGAGGTATTAATAAAATTAGAGGGAGTTAAAATAGAAAGGGGTAATCATAGATGACAGAATCAATTGGAAATCACATATCAGACATGTACAGGCCAAAATCTCAAGAAGCATTGCAATAATAAACAAAGCAAAAAAAGTTTGGGATCAGAAATCACTGCACACTCTTTACTGTTCCCTGGTGTCACCATACTTCCAATACTGTGCTGAGGTTTGGGGCAACAACTATAAAACATCACTACAGCCACTAACCACCATTCAAAAAAGAGCAATACGAATCAAACGCAACGTTGGCTATCAGGAACACACAAACCCCTTATTTATACAGTCCAAGTTACAAAAATTTACAGACATTGTGGAGTATCAAACTGCTCAAATAATATTTAAAGCTAAAAATAATCTTTTACCAATAAATATACAGAAATTATTCATTATGCATCAGGAGAGTTAAATTTTAAGGGGGAAAATAAACTTTAATCTAACTTTAATTCGGACAAAGAGGAGGGGTTTTTGTGTTTCAGTTAGTGGGTACAAAGACACTATTTTTAAGAGGTACAGGGATGAGGGAGGTGTTGGGTAGCACTAAGGGTTATGAGGTTATTGTCTTCTTTGTTTTGTTTTTGTTTCATTTTGTGTGTTTTTTTTATTTATTTATTTTTTATTGTTTCTCTTTGTGCATGTGTGTATGTGTGTGTGTGTGTATGTGTGTATTGTATTAAGTGTATGCAGGTTTTATTTTGTTTTGTAATACAAAGTCAGGGATATATTCTATTTATCTATAAGTATCAGGAATATTTAAACAAGTTGGAAGCTTGGTATTGTGACTCATTATGTAAAGAGAAGGGGTGGGAGTCTATAAGTTATTCTTCTTCTAACTCCTTTTCGAATATGTATTTCTATGTTTAAATGTTTTGCCTTATTTTTTATTTTTGTTTGCATATTTGAAATAAACACTTCAATCAATCAATCAATCAATCAATCAATCAACACAACAAAAAACAATGCAACACAACATGACACAGCACAACAGAAAACAATGCAACACAACATAACACAACACAACAGAAAACACAACACAACAGAAAACTACGAAACACAACACAACAGAAAACTACGCAACACAACACAACAGAAAACAACGCAACACACCAAAAAACAACAGAAAACAACCAACATGACACAACATAACACAAAACAAAACAATGCAAGACGAAATAACACAAAACAACACAACA
>NC_040025.1:7801726-7922548 GCF_000972845.2 Larimichthys crocea
AAGAGACAGGATGACGGCTTAGCTGCAGAAATGATTAAAGTTATTTGATGAAGGTCGATGGGGGAAAAACAGTCTAAATACATATCAGGTTTTACAGCTGTTTCAAAACTTGCTGTATCAGAATGCAGATCAATGTCTGTTGAGGGCAAGAGGTGATGGATTTTGTCTCTAATAGTTATAATCTTATCATTAAAGAAGCTCATGAAGTCATTGCTACTTAGACCTAAAGGAATAGATGGTTCAGTAGAGCTGTGATTCTCTGTTAGCCTGGCTACAGTGCTGAAGAGAAACCTGTGGTTGTTCTTATTCTCCTCAATTAAAGAAGAGTAATAGGCTGCTCTGGCATTACGGAGAGCCTTCCTGTATGTTTTGAGATTATCTTGCCAGGCTAGATGAAATTCTAAGGGCAAATAAGAAAAAATACTATAGGAGGATATTAGATGATAATAGAAATGACATTAAAGAAAAATATGGAAAATATTAAACAATATTATAAGAGATGGATCTAAACACAATAGTCTGCCTAAGTATTTCATTGATAAAGATATTGAAAATTATAACATGACAGATGTGGCTAATACTTTTAATGAATTCTTTGTAAGTATTGGACCTGAGCTTGCAAGAAAAATCCCTGATTCAGGGACATTCGATGAACAGCTATTGGAGAGAAATCCTTGTTCATTGTTTCTACAAGCAGTGGATAAAAATGAAATCTTGAATATTGTCAAAAAAATGTAAGAACAAACAGAACAAAAGATTGGACATGTTTTTAGAAAAACACAAATTCTTGCTGAGAATCAGTATGGGTTTAGGTCAGATAGATCAGCATCATTGGCAATAATAGAGGCAATAGAAGAAATCACAAATGCAATAGACTGTAAGCAATATGCTATTTGAGTATTTATTGATTTAAACCATGTAATATTAATCAAAAACTGGAAAGATATGGCATCAGAGGAATAGTGCTAGACTGGGTAAAAAGTTGTTGAAGTGGGAGACAGCAGTTTGTGAAATTTGTGTCTCTTCTTGTTTGGACATTGCTTGTGGTGTCCCACAGGGGTCGGTGTTGGGGCCCAAGTTTTTTATTTTGTATATTAATGATATATGCAAAATCACTAAAGTGTTGCATTTGTGTTGTTTGCTGATGACACAAATATTTTCTGTTCTGGGGAAAACTTACAAAAAAAATAAGAAATAGGTTATCATTAAATCTGAGCAAAACAAAATTAATGGTATTTGGTAATTGTCCATTGAATACAGAGGTATTAATAAAATTAGAGGGAGTTAAAATAGAAAGCGTTTGGGGGTAACCATAGATGACAGAATCAATTGGAAATCACATATCAGACATGTATAGACCAAAGTCTCAAGAAGCATTGCAATAATAAACAAAGCAAAAAAGGTTTTGGATCAGAAATCACTCCACACTCTTTACTGTTCCCTGGTCTCACCATACTTTCAATACTGTGCTGAGGTTTGGGGCAACAACTATAAAACATCACTACAGGCACTAACCACCATTCAAAAAAGAGCAATACGAATCATTCACAACGTTGGCTACCAGGAACACACTAACCCTTTATTTATACAGTCCAAGTTACTAAAATTTACAGACATTGTGGAGTATCAAACTGCTCAAATAATATTTAAAGCTAAAAATACCAATAAATATACAGAAATTATTCATTATGCATCAGGGGAGTTATAATTTAAGGGGGAAAATAAACTTTAATCTAACTTTAATTCGGACAAAGAGGAGGGGTTTTTGTGTTTCAGTTAGTGGGGTGAGACTATGGAACAGGATGACCATGGAGTTGAAGCAATGTCCAAACATGAAACAGTTTAAAATGAGGCACAAAGACACTATTTTCAAGAGGGATCAGGGAGGGTGTTGGGTAGCACTAAGGGTTATGAGGTTATTGTCTTCTTTGTTTTGTTTTTGTTTCATTTTGTGTTTAAAAAAAAAATAATAATTTTATTGTTTCTCTTTGTGCATGTGTGTATGTGTGTGTGTGTATGTGTGTATTGTATTAAGTGTATGCAGGTTTTATTTTGTTTTGTTTTTTGTAATACAAAGTCAGGGATATATTGTATTTATCTATAAGTATCAGGAATATTTAAACAAGCTGCAAGGAAGCTTGGTATTGTGACTCATTATTTAAAGAGAAGGGGTGGGAGTCTATAAGTTATTCTTCTTCTAACTCCTTTTCGAATATGTATTGCTATGTTTAAATGTTTTGCCTCATTTTTTATTTTTGTTTGTATATTCGAAATAAGCACTTCAATCAATCAACACAACACAACAGAAAACAATGCAACACAACGCAACAGAAAACAACGCAACACACCACAAAACAACACAAAACAACCAACATGACACAACACAACAGAAAACAATGCAACACAAAACAAAACAATGCAAGACGAAATAACACAAAACAACACAACAGAAAACAATGCAACACAACACAACAGAAAACAACCAACATAACACAACAGAAAACAACCAACATAACACAACACAACACAAAACCAAACAAAACAATGCAAGACAAAACAACACAAAACAACAAGACCACAGGAAACATCATCGCACAGCCAGCACAGCAGTGTGTTTTCTACACAGCAGCACACATATCATGTAAACAGCAAACAGAGTGAACAAGATGGCTGACAGACAGCCTTTTTGGAAACATGACTCCTCGTGCAGCTTTCTGGAAGAAGCCCACGTCCTCTGGGGGCGGGACACCGAGTCAATAAGACACCTCAGCCGACAGGTGGCGGTAATGCACCAATAACACAGTTATTTAACCACCCAGCCACGAACAAGAAGGAAGCAGAGCGATGGGAATTTCGGCTCTTTTTGGAGAGCCGGTTCTTTTGGCTCTGCATACTATAAGGAGCCGGCTCTTTCGGCTCCCAAACGGCTCCTCACATTTTATTAATTGGTTTTATTAATTAATTATTATTATTATTTTGTTATTATTGCTGTTATTATTATTTTATATTTTCACTGTTTTCACACTGTTACTATATTGTAATTTATTTTTGACATGTACAAGCACTTTTCGTCCGTGCATCGTGTAAAACTGTGCTCTATAAAATAAAACGTACTAACTATTTAATTAATTTATCACCCAAAATAATGCAATAATGTAACGTCCTCCGCGACCGCTGTGTGTGTGTGTGTGTCTGTCACTCCCTGCCTTGGATGCTGCTATACATCTTTTCGCCAATTACGTGCAGCTTTCACACAAAAAAGTGGAGATAGATCCCAATAGTTTTTTTTTCCTCCACTTTTTTAATTGAAAGCCGAACGTGATTGGTCAAGATGTGTGAGAACAGGCATGGCACAGAAGTGAGAAAAAAACCGGCTCCCTGAATCGTTCACTTCAAAGAGCCGGCTCTTAGAACCGGATCGTTCGCGACCGACACATCACTAGAGGGGAGGAGGATAGAAAGTAGTGAAGAAAGAAAGAAAGAGAGAGGACGGGACACCACGGACGGATAACCCGTCTGTTCTTCTCCTTCTGTCGGGTCTGGACTCCACCTGCCCGGCCTCTCCTCAGCTCAGGTTAGCCTTTTAGCTCACAGTTTGTTCGGTGAAGTTACAGCCCGAGTTGTGGAGCTGTGGCCTCGGCTCCACACTTCACCGAGCCGCCGCTGGTTTGTTGTTTAACACCGACAGCGCCTGACACCTACTGTTGTATCTGTGAAACTTTGATTTTGTTTCACCGTTTTTGTTTTAGACCAGGTCCAGGTCCAAAAACCACTGTGCCTATAGACCTCTAAAATCTGGACTGGATTCATCTACAGACCTTGAAGATTCATAAAAACACAGTCTCTGATTTGTGAAACCTTTTATTCTATTTGTGACACATTTCACTGTTTTTTTTAGCATGTAGGCCACAGACTGAGTTTTATGAATCTTCAAGGTCTGTACATTAATCTAGTCCAGATTTGAGAGGTCTAGGCACAGTGGTTCTGGATCTGTGGCCTACATGCTGAAAAAACAGTGAAATGTGTCTTTGTTGCATATTCACAAATAGAATAAAAGGTTTCACAAATCAGAGACTGTGTATTTATGAATCTTCAGGGTCTGTAGATCAATCTAGTCCAGATTTGAGAGGTCTAGGCACAGTGTTTTGTTTTTTTTGACCTGGACCTGGTCTAATGAGGTCTTGGTATAAAACAAAAAACGGTTAAATAAAATAAAAGTTTCACAGATACAACAGTAGGTCTCAGGCAAAGCTGATGTCTAACCGAAAATGCTTGAAATGTTTTCACATTAGGAAATGTCACAAAAAAAACAAAGTTCTGAAAGTTTGAGTCAGACGTTTTTTTTTGTCTGGTAACCTTTCCTATGTTAAAATGTAAAGTTAGGGGGCTGAGCTGAGGCCTGAAGGGAGCATGTAGTGAGTGTGTAATGCATCCTCCCTCATGTTTATTTATTATTCAAAGTCATGGAGGCTGCAGTTTGTGCTGATCTTCAGATGTGTTTCTGTTCATAGCACTCAGTGCTGGCTGTTTATACTGAGATGCAGTGTTTTATAATAAAGTTATAATATAGAATTGTCACATCATGGATGTAACAGACTCGGTTTCTCACGTCTTTGTCTGTCACTTGCGTCTGCGTCTGCAGGATGGACTGGTCGAGCAGGCTGGCGGTGTGGCAGCAGCTGGCTGAGAGCTGTGGTCTCAGCACGATCGAGCAGGGCCTCCAGCAGATCTGGGGTCTGCTGCTGCTCTGCCTGATCTGCAGACTCTGCTTCAGACTCGGTGAGTTTCACTGACCGCTCCACGGGAAGCTTCGTCCTACCTGTGGAGCGACGTGCACTGACATGCAGAGATACTGCTCCTTGATTTCCACGTGTTATGTCACGTAAAGTCGCAATAAAAAGGAGCTTCACACACACTCATGACATCTGGTCTGAAGCAAGACAAACCATGTCAACCATGGTGAAACGTTTCAGTCCGATTGAAGCCTTGTCTGATAAACCATTAGTCTTGTGTTTTCATGCTTGTGTTTCTCAGGAGTTGCGTCCACTGTGAAGCATGTAGTGTCAGTGTTGGCAGGGATGTACGGCCTCTTCCTGTTCTTCGACTTTCACATGCTGTGGGTGCTGTTTCTCGGTGCCCTCTGTTACCTTGTCCTGCTCCTCTGCCGACACTCCAGCAGCAGAGGCCTCTTCCTCTCGTTCGTTATCCTCATCTACCTCCTCACTGGGTGAGAACAAAACAAAAAACGAAACAGATTATCACAGCTTTTAAAGGAGGCAAAATGGATGAGGCAGTATACTACTTGTACTTCTTTCATGTGGAATTTCTGGTGGTCTTATTTTGTTTTTCTACCTCCTTCATTTCAGAGAGTTGCATTTAGTTGACATGGTGACCTGGCATAAAATAAGAGGTAAATATTCCATCATTTGCTCTGACAATAATAGTTATAAAAAAGCTCTGTTTATTTAAAAGTTGTTTTCTACTTCTATCTATCTATCTATCTATGATGCAATATAAACAGCTGGTGTATGCTGCACGATCCTCGTACATGTCCAGTGTTTTTTAAAGTCAGTGATCTGTGTCAAACATTTTTAATCTTAACTAATGTTTGGAAGTCGGGCTGCCACAAACGATTATTTTGATAGTCCACTAATCACCGATTATTTTTTCGATTAGTCGACTAATCAGATCATACGTAAATTGCCTCGCGAGCCGTGAGCCACCTTCGCCTTTCCATGCCGACTCAGAGCCGCCGCGGAGGAAATGCGCCTGGCGGAGGCCAGCCAGCGCCGGGGAGAGGTCCCACGAGGGGATCCTCCTGCACCGTGTGGCCATCCCTGACCCGCCGAGTTGAATCCCCCGGGCAGACTACGCGGAAGTTGCGGAAATATCGCTACTACTAAATTAGTTGTCGACGATTTTGTTCGTCGACATAATCGTGACTAATCGTGGCAGCCCTATTTGGAAGTGATAGAACTGCACCCCATCCGTCCTGCCCCCTCAAACTGTGTCTCTGTGGGTGTCTCACTGTGTATTGTGTCTCAGGTTCTCAGATGGTGGTGGCCATGAAGGCAATCTCTCTGGCCTTTGACATGGACAGAGGAACAGTGGGTGCCCTCCCCTCCCCGGCTGAGTTCTTGGGTTATGTTCTCTTTGTGGGCACTGTTGTCTTCGGGCCTTGGATCAGCTTCTCCAGTTATAAGAATGCCACTGAAGGCACAAAGCTGGTGGGTGATGGACGTTTCCTGCCTTCTCTGTGGCACATCGTGTTACAGTGTGCTGATAATGAGCTGGTTTGTCCTTCAGAGCTGGTTGTGGCTGTATAGTTCATCCATCACTCTCGTGAAGAGTCAGATCTGTCTGCTGGTCTCCACGTGCATCGCCCCGTACATCTTCACTTTGTTCATCCCCATCCATGGAACCGCAGTCACAGAGAAGTAAGGCACATTTTTAGTTCTTTACTTAGAACAGCTTTTACAAGCCGCTGGTTTGAGGATGCACTGTCTGCTTTTCTTTTCCTGTTTCTAGGACACATGTAAGACAGGTGAGACAGCTGCATCGTGTTTGAAATCATCACATGCAGGGACGAGGTTGATTATTGGATCATCTCTCAAAAAATGTTGTTTTTACCATCATTACTGATTCATAATGGTTGGGTTTAACTACACTGTTCTTCATTAACAATAGCAACCCATGGGGTGGTCGGTAGTGTAGTGGGTTAGGCGCCGCCCCGTGTGTGGAGGCTATAGTCCTCGCTGCAGTTGGCCCGGTTCGAATCCCGCATCGGACGGCTAATTTACTGCGTGTCACTCCCCCTCTTCCTGCCCCCTGCTTCCTGTCTATCTTCAGCTGTACTATCAATAAAGGCATCTTAAAAAAAACAAAACAATAGCAACCCACTCTCTGATACTTTGACAGAACATTGTGAACATACCGTATTTTTCGGGCTATAAAGCGCATTTAAAATCCTTTAATTTTCTCAAAAATCAACAGTGCGACTTATGTTATAATTCTGGTTGTGTTTACCAACCTCGAACCGATTTTATGTGGTACACATTACCGTAGGCTACCGTAGTTGTTATGGAATTTTCTATCCTTAGGCTACACATGGTCACATGTGGGCCCTGAGGTCCTCAGCAGTATTATTTGTTTGCCTTTGAGTAGGTGCCACCATATCTCAACACTGTGGTGGCCGGGATCGAAGAGACCTATTGCTGCCTTCCTAGTCATAATAGATAGCTTGTTGTTGACGTTCCAATCTGTGTAAACAGACATCTGTGTCTCTAGACAATAACACCTCCAAGGGTAAAGACATTCTCTTTGACTAATTCTGGGCGTGTAGTATTTGGGGTGTGATCTTTGGGTTTAAAGTTTAGCCACCATCACGAGTTCGTCAGAATGTGAGACCGACTCAGGCACTTCTGATGTACTATGAGAGTGTCTCTAATTCTCCTTGATCAAGCGTCAATAAATAATACAGCATAAGACATCAGAGGCTCCTAAACACTTTCTTCCCTCCTGACCTCACCATTGTCCTTTGACTTCAGCAATTTCTAGTAGTCAGGAGCCTCGCGAAGTAATACGGATGGCTTTTTCCACAAATCTCCGTCCCTATTGATCTACGACATGCGCGCCCATCTCACCGATACTGTCAAAACCCAAGTGAAGCAAACTAATTTGGTGCATGCCATCATTCCGTGTGGATTAACCAAAGAACTCCAACCACTAGATATTGGTGTCACCAGGATGTTCAAAGTTAAAGTGCGAGCTGCATGGGAGCGTTGGATAGCAGAAGGCGAACACACATTTACAAAGACGGGGGAGGGCGAGTTACGCCACTATCTGCCAATGGATCAATGCCTGAATTCTGGTGCATCCATGACCAGGAATATAGCTACACTACATAGCATTGCATTCATCAGCCCTGATATTTATAAACTCAAGGAATTACTGGACAGTTTTTCCAAAAATGAAGATTAAAAATAAAGTCTGATTTAAATGATTTTCAAAACCAAACGATAACACGTGTCTTTGTCTTGTATGTGCTGTTTTGCACAGGTGGCTGCTTGCTTATGAGACCGCAGTGTCCTTCCACTTCAGTAACTTCTTTGTGGGTTACCTCAGTGAAGGCACCACCAAGATGGCTGGAGCAGGCTTCACAGAAGAAAAAGACAACATCAGATGGTGAGTTAAGCAGTGATGGAGCTGCTGTGATATGGGCTGTTCTTCACAGTATGAGGACAGTGGCCATGTCCTGTGGTTATAACACAGGTGTAATGATAATCTATCACAAGCAGCTGGTCCTCAGCATGTTCAGTGAGTATAATAATTGTAAAAAATAAAGCTGATTCCTTTGCGGATTTCGTCTATTGCGGGTTATTTTTAGAACGTATCCCCCGCGGTAAACGAGGGACCACTGTATATTTAGTTTTTTCCATGATGCTCTCCTGACCGCACGTCACTGCTTTAGTGGCTTCTGGACCAGCACTGTTTTGCTGTGGTAAGAGAGGTATCAAGTCTAACTTTTTAATACTTGTATTTTATTGAAGCTTCTGGATCTCTGGCACAGTTCATGCGGAGAAGGTGAGAGGAGGTATCCAGGATGACTTGTTGCTTTCACACTGCTCTGTCCCATTTTGTCCCTGCAGTTGTTCTTAGCTCATCTCACTTTCCTCTTTAGCTCCTGTTGGACAGCCCAGAGTTCCTAACTGAAACTGAACTGAATCCACCTT
Source organism: Larimichthys crocea (assembly GCF_000972845.2). Lineage (NCBI taxonomy): Eukaryota > Metazoa > Chordata > Actinopteri > Sciaenidae > Larimichthys > Larimichthys crocea. The sequence continues at coordinate 7,810,459 of NC_040025.1, forward strand.
CCTCCTGTTGAATTTTATATTGTGTTTTTCTACACTATCATTATCACTTGTCACACATTTATACACACTGCAATGCAAGGTGCCTACTGTTCCACACAGTCCTAACAGTCTGTGTTTCATTGTGCAGGGATATGAGTGTGGTGAAGCCTCTCGCCGTGGAGATGCCTCGCTCCATGGTCCTGGTGGTGACATCCTGGAACATCCCCATGTCTCGATGGCTAAAAACCTGTAAGTCCCAGTCTGCGCTCTGTTAATCACACCAGCACTACTGAACACTACCCCACAGTTTTTTTTGGTCATGGAGTTGGATAGCTCATCTGTTCTGTCTGATGTATTTCATGTCTGTTCAGCAGTATCATCTCTGTGTCGGGTATTCAGAGCTGCAACTATAAATTGAACAATTTTCTCGATCTACTATCAGTGAATAGTTTGAAATATTAGCTGCTTCCATCTTCTCTTAATGTGCTGATGAACTGTTTGTCTTTGTCATGAAGCTTTTAGACAGACCACAAGCACATTAAGACACAGTGGCCTTTAAATGGTCACTATTCAAGATTTTTATCTTCTGAATTTTTTTTTTTTTGTTGCATGGACTAAATCTGCAGCTAACTAAACAATAGTTACCTGCAGATCTACTGTATTGATACAGTTTGGTTGGTACATTGAGTAAACATTAAAACACACTGACTATTAGTATTTACAACTTCGACTGAAAGTTCCCTTAAATGTGTTTCTGAGTGTGTTCATCATGCTGTGTTCATGTTCCTCAGATGTCTTCAAAAACGCCATGAAGCTGGGGACCTTTCCAGCCATCCTGATGACATACACAGCCAGTGCCTTACTGCATGTTAGTAAGATGAGGCACACACACACACACACACACTCAGACCCCTTCATATTGTTAGTGACCATTTTAATATACAGTATACCACAATCATGTTAGAGACACACACCCTTTTGTTGGAAGTCCTTCTATATTCATTACTCTATATATTGAAATGTATTTAGGGAAGTAGTCTTCTGAGTACCTATGTAAAGTCATGTCTAACATCACTTTCAGTATGGTCTGTATCAGTCATGTCAGTCAGGTTCTAACCAGAACAAACTGTGCTCTTTGTTTTCTTCAGGGTCTCAGTTTTCACCTGGGAGCTGTCCTGCTCTCTTTGGGCTTCATTACATATGTTGAACATGGTATGAATAACTTTTCTGCTCGTACGTAACTGTGATGGTGTTAAAAAAAAAAAGGTTGTTCATTTTCGTTCTCCCTCCTCAGTACTGAGGAAGAAGCTCGCCTCCATCTTCAGTGCCTGTATCCTGTCCAGGCCTTGCTCCTCTGACTGCAGCCATCAGCACAAGAAGGTACACCTTCAGTGGCAACCTATGTGAAAATGTGTTTAATAATGATGATTTGTCAGGGGCATGAAAGAGAGCCCGTCATATTCAGGGTCAGGAGGGGAACACTTTCTAACTTTTCTATCTCTGCTGAGGTGCCTGAAGTTACAGGGACGCAGAGACAGTCCGCGTCCCTGTTACCTTTTCCAGATTTTTGCTTCCTGGTTCACTTCTGTCATAAATGTGTTTTGATGTAATTGTAAGCACACCCAGCAACAATGTCACAGGGTACAGGAGTACACGGTGAGGAGTGAAACCACTGGATGTCTGGAAAGATTTTCAGGGGGGCGTTAAGTTACCTATAAGGTTTAAAAAGACACTGAAGATGTTCCTGTGGCTCTTTCTCACTTTGTTCTGTTTCCTGTAGGAGTATTGGGTGATGTTACTGAACCTAGTTTTCAGCCTGCTGGCCATCTTTCACCTCACCTACCTCGGCTCTATGTTTGATGCTGGAGCTGATGAACAGGAAATCGAAGAGGTAAGAGTAAATGTCCAGAGGGAGGACATTGCTACAGGAAGTGTTGAGTTTAATTTGACAGAATTTGAACAGCGACCCAGGGGAGCAGAGACTTCATGATCACATGAGATTGAGAGTCTTGTTGTTGTTTTTGTCTGCAGGGTTACGCAGCGATCCACACCATCCACAGGTGGTCTGAACTGAACTGGGCGAGCCACTGGGTTGTGTTCGCATGCTGGGTCTTCTATCGTTTAATCCAGTGATGTCATTGGAGCAGACAGGAAGTTGTTGTTGTTATCTGATGGGAGCAAAGGACTACGGGACAGGTGGAGGACTGTTTTTCACAGAGGGACAGGAGATGGTTTGGATGTAAAGATGAAGACCTGTTTCAAAGACAGACCTGTGAAAATCTGATGGGAACAAAGAGAGGACACACACTCCAAAATGAACCACCATTCATTTACCTTTGTCTGTAGACAGCTGTTTGGACAGGCGGGGTTAAATGTATGTAGTCAGAACCATTTCAGGTGTGTGTGGGTGTACGTATGTGTGTGTACGTGTGTGTACATGGTTTTTATTTTTTACTGCTGCTCTTGTATTTCTGTATTTTTATGATTAAACCTTTGTTTATAAGTAAACAACTCCTGGTTTGTGATGAACTGCTCTCACACTGTGACAGATGACAAATGAATCACCTCCCTCAATCAAGTACATAGCATGGGCTGGTGTTACCACTGCACTTATGCATTTACAGCTTAAAGCCGGTTTGCAATAGCCATCTCCAAACAGGCCTTTATACAAATCTACATAACTTAATGGTCAAATCTACAGAGAAGAACAGAGTGATACAGTGATACATTACTTTGATTTAGCTGACATGTTGATGAAATGCAAAACTGCAAAAGACAACCAAATACAGCAAGTATGACTATGAACTGTCTCAAGTATGTGAAATCAGAAGATGTGAATCAGAATCACTTTAATTCGGCAGGTACTGTATGTGAACACACACGAGGAATTTGACTCCGGTCGCACTTTGCTCTCTTAGTACAAACATATAGACATAGGTACAATTTAAAAAAACAAAACAGACGACTTGACAGGTAGATATAAACATAGACAAGAACAAAAACTGTGTGTGTGTACATATATGTGTATGTATATATTTATCATTTCATATGTACATAGTTTTTGTTCTTGTTTATGTTTATGTCTATGTTTAGCTGTCAAGTCATACATACATACACACACACACATACACACACACACACAGCACACACACATATATATATATATATATATATATATATATATAATATCATATATATATATATATATAATATAATATATTATAATTATATACCACACGACCCACCACCACACACGACACACACACAGACACACAGCACACACACACACACACACAGACCACCGCCATTATTTTGTGATGAGAGTACAGCTGGTTTATCAGCGCTGCAGTAATTGTTGCTGCAGTACTTGTGTAGTAAATCCAAAACAATGAGCTAAATGGGACTAAAACACTCTGTATAGCTGAAGGAACCTCTTAGGACTGGACTAAAACACTCTGTATAGCTGAAGGAACCTCTTAGGACTGTTTATATCCTGTAAGAATATTGATTAGTGGAGCTTTAACAGACCTACACCGGTGTATTTTTTAATGACTTGTTCGTCTTGCAGTAAGTAAACTTCTAGCCTGATGGACTTGGATCCCCCACCTATCCTCTTACCTGTACCTGGTCAATCATTAATGTCTCCATGTCTAATAGACAGACAGGGATTGTTTAGGTCAATACGGAAACAACAGGACAGAAGCTAGTGGAAACCGCTCCAAACACCCACAGCCTCATCCAGATCCCTGATCCAGGGAAGTTAAAAGGTTAGCTCGGTGCTGTATTTGACTGCATTTGGCAAACGCAGGTTTTCACAAGTGACTGTGATATATGTGTTCCTGTTTATGTGTTTGTTGTGTGACAGGTGGTGGACGGAGTGTCGAGTAATATTTCTATGTAGAATGGGAAGAGGGGCCAACTGTAGCTGGATTGGGCCTGAGATCCCTCTGTCATCAGAAATCTTCAGCGGTAAGAGAAGTACTCTGCTTACTCAATAGTTAAGAGGTAATAACATTTTAAAAAACTCATGTAAAACTCATGATTCTGTAAATGCGGACTATCAATTTTCTAAAAGTTTTGGAAATTCTGGAAAACTGAAAATAGGCCAACTCTCAACTCTCTCAACTGTCATCAAGTGCTTGTTCATGGTGAGAATTGTTGTTTCTCTATAAATAATATTATAAAGACTACGGTCTATATCTGCTCTGTATTGAAAGTGTCCTGAGATAACTTGTGTAAGGATTTGGTGCTGTATAAATGAAACTGAATTGAAAGTAAAATGACACATAAACAAATGCCAGAGACTGACCCAGAATGTGTGCAGAGCAGGATGTGCTGTACGTGTAAAGTTGGCTGGTTTGTAGTGCATTTTAGGGCTCAACCATACATTTGCTTTTGGTTAAAGCTGCAACTTTTGGGAGTCAAAACTGAACATTCAACATGAAGCAGGGATGCATATCTGTTTTACCTCTAGCAGCAAATGTTCTGTTTGCCCCTTCGCTCACATAGAGTGGAAATGTTACATTACTGTGAAGAATTAAACTTGAAATATTTGATATATACGGCCCAGCTCTCAGTGTGACATGTTTTTGATCAGATTATGTTCCATGTGTTTTGTCAGCCATTAAAGATGAACTATGGCTTTTTCTCATCCCGGCTGGCCTGGCTGCCATCTTACTGGGGCTGTTTCTGGAAGAAGTGGGCTTCTTCCTGCGCCACATTTCCTCATCCAGACGAAAACGCTTGTATCTGTGGATATTAGGAATGTACCCGGTAACGTCAACATCCTCATTCACACACACTGATCCTCCTCTGATAGTTGGACAATGTGCACCTGCATTGTGTCTTAATCCTTAAATGTTGCTTTTACCTCAGGTATTTGGATTGACCTCCCTTATAGCGCTGTATGTGCCACGCTCTTCCTCGCTGTGTAACTTCATTGCTTCACTGTGAGTTCAAAAGTCTTGACTAAATAAACTTAAGACTGTAATCACTGCAATATGTTTGCTTCTGCTACATTGCTGCTCCTGTCTCAATGTCTCAACGTGTGCAGGTATCACTCCATGACCTTGCTGAAATTCATGGGACTGATCACAGACTTTTTTGGGGGCAAAGCTCGTATGCTGGCTGCTTTGTCTGGACAACGGGTGTCTCCAAATCCTTTCCCCTGTTGCTGCTGCTGCTGTCTCCCGATGGTGGCCATCAACAGGTACACACCAGACACAAATCTGAAGGTGGGACTCTTTAAACAGCTCGCAGTAGAGTCAGAGATTGTTTTTGGAGTACTGCAACTCAAGAGAACTTTCAGTTGTAATGATGGCAGCTTATGTCACCTATCTGTGTTGGTGCTGGAACCACTATTACCTGCTCCTGGGGCAGTTTATATTAACAATATTAGAATATTAAATCCACAAAACACATCCACATGCATACACATTTAAGATGATTGTGTTGCTCTAAAGTCCTCTTAGTTGCATGATTGTATAAAACGTATCGTGGAGACAAAGTGACTTTACATTCTGTTAACATGTTAAAGCTATGTCCCTTCTCCTGTGTGTAGCAGCAGCCGTGGTTGGATGATGGCTGCTGTGCTGCAGCTCTCTGTTGTCCGCAGCATCTTGTTCTTTGTCACTCTCATCCTGTGGACAGATGAACAGTACGACTATGGTGATGTGAGTCATTCATTTAGGCTTAAGTCTGTGCTTATGCACCCTGTGATTATTATGTAGTCAGGCTGTAGTCTGTGGTGGTGTAATATATTGCATTTATAGTAAAGAGGATGTGTCCTTTTCCCCAAGCCTTCTTCTCTATGCTCTGATTGTTGTTCAGTTCTTTACCACATTGAGACTTTTTATATTTTTCCCTAACTGACTAAAAAAAAAAAAAAGTTACATTTAAATTATAAAAGTAACCTGTTCAGTGTATATTTATCAACCACAACAATCATCTGCTTTGAATAGGCTGGACTCTTAAGCAGGATTGTAAAAGTAACCTGTTCAACGTATATTTATCAACCACAACAATCATCTGCTTTGAATAGGCTGGACTCTTAAGCAGGTCCTGCTCCCAACAGCACTGGATAATCAAATCAGTGACAAACACCTTTTTGTTCTCCAGGTGGACTCAGTCAACCCCAACCTCTATGTGAATGGTATCATATGTGTGTCAACCTTCGTGTCTTTCTATGGTCACCTGTTGTTTTACAAAGCCACCAAGAGTGCTCTGCATGGATATGGACTGAGAGCCAAGTTTATCTGCATCATTGTAGTGCTGGTGCTGTGTGGCCTGCAGAGTGGCATCCTAGAGACTATGGGGGCTCTGGAGGTTATCCCCTGCACACCACCCTTCTCTGTCCTGGCCAGATCCCAGTGTAAGTCATGGTACACCTGGCCTCTTCCAACCTCAGTCTTAAATCATGTTCACCATTACCTCAGTGAAGAACAACTAGCAGGTCTAGAGTAAATGGGTTTTTTAGAGATTGTCCTCACAAAGTCAAACTGTTATTATGCAATCACAGCTCCAAACAATTGTAATTCTGTGCTATTATCAGATGAAATGCTATGCTAAAAAGAAAACCTAACCTTAAAGACTTTCCTAATCATTGTAGACACTGAGCGTTGATGATTATGTTTTCTGTTCTCTGTCCACCATCAGTGATCTACCACTATTGTGTGATTGTGGAGATGTTCTGCATTGGCCTGTATGCCCGCCACACTTTCCGTAAGGTGGAGCCAAGTGTGGTGGAGGAGGTGGAGGTGCCAGTCGGTGTCTGGCAAGTGGAAAAATCTGTTCAAACAGATGCTGTTGAGATGACACATCACAAGCTTGGCCCGCTATCAGAGGAGGCTCGGCCCGGTCGCCGCCTCATCAGTGCCTCCAATCCAAGTTACAGCGAGGAAAACTTGTGCAGGATAGAGCATGCACCTCTGGATGGTTTCCCCTTTCCTCAGGCCAGAGGTCAGCAGTCAGGCAGGACAGAACCAGTGAAGCCCAGTTCTGCAGTGGAGCCTGAGGAAGATCTCACCCACATTACTATCAGGGCTGATATTAACTATCAGGGCTGTAAGGATGTCACTGTGGTTTAATCAGCTATGGAAAACCTTTCACAAAAGACTTAATACGATGTACATCTAAGCTTAACCACTGAAGACACTGGTACTGGTTTGGGTCTGTGTGGGTCCTGGAGGACTTTTCCCAAGAACTGTACACCCTGTGCCATCATAAATAAGGCAAAAAGTAACACACATTCTTATCTAACACAGAGGAAACTGTGCAAGGGTGATAAATCTCCCTCTTCAGTTGCTGCAGTCATCACATCTTTTTAGCTCACAAGTTTAAGAATAATGCTGCCACAAAACTACAACTTGTTTTTTTGCTGCTTTTACCTCTTTAAAATCCCCCCATGTGTGTCTTGTTATATATTCATAATATTTTTTATTTTATATTTTATTGCTGATTCCACACAAACTGTGATAATTCATAAAAAGGAAAAGGAATGATGAATACATGAGAACATGGAAACCTTCCTGTACCACAATGTACAAGTTTACCTTCAGCATTGCTTCTCCTCAATCTACTGTGGCTTGGATTGTACCTCATTCATGCATAGCTTTTTCTTCCCCAGACTTAAACACTTTTAAACACATTTAAAGCAAAACTGAAAATAAATTGCATCTTTGTTTTTTGTGCTGCACCACACATCTGCTGTCTAAGTCACGTATCGTGCTAAAATACAGAAAAAGTACAGAAAAGATTATATTTTTTGTTTTTAAGACTATGTGAAGAATATGGTTGTTTCTTTGTATATGGAAAACATGTTTGCATATAGCTAATGTCGGTTTTCTGATACTATGTCCACACCAAGCAGCAACCTCTGTTACTCTTTGTAATATTATTTACAGAGACCAACAGTTTCCACCATGAGCAAGCACTTGGTGACGGTGGTGAGGAAAAATTTCCTTTTAACAGGCAGAAACCTCGAGCAGACCCAAGCTCATTGGTGGACGGTCATCCACCACGACCGGTTGAGTTAAAGATAGAGAGGGGTAGATAGAGAGAGGGGGGGGGCTGTAACTGTAAACAATAACTATGAACTTTAATGGAGATATGACTAAAGGTAACAATAATAATAATAATAACAATATATGTAGTGGACGTCTTTCAGGACCACAGCAGCAGTCATGATCCATGAGAATCTGCTGGACCAGAGAGAACAGAAATCTGGGGAAGAAGTTTAGTTATTAGCTGTTAATTATGCATAACTTTAAGCCTTAATATAATTTGAACAGGTGAGATCTTCCAGTCAATGTTTAAAAAACTGGTTTGAATTTTTGAGAGTCACTTTTTTGCACATTTAGAACAATATTTGTATTGGTGGGTGGGTGGGTGTAGAAGATCCTACACCCAAGAAAATGACAGATCAGTCAAAGTGAGCCCCCTTGTGACTGGCTATAGTGGCTACAGGTCATAAGTCAAATAAAGTTTCTCCAAAAGTGTTTGTTATTCTAGATAGTTGTTATCACAATAATCCACGTCCAAGAGTCAATTTCCCCAGATAAGATGGGTTTTATTTGTTATTTGCCACTATAAACACGCTCTGACCTCCTCGAGCTTTTATTTTGGTACTTCTGGTTACCGGCAGTTGAATTTGCATATTAGCTAAATATTTAGTTTCACCTGAAACATTTATATTTATATTTATATTTAACATTTATATTTAACATTTAGATTTAGATTTAACATTTAGATGTATATTTAACATTTAGATTTAGATTTAACATTCAGATATAGATTTAACATTTAGATTTAGATTTAACATTTAGATTTAGATTTAACATTTGGATTTAAATATTTAAAATATCTCTAAGTTCACAGATATTGTTTTAAATGTGCAAAAAAAAAAAGTGACTCTCAAAAATTCAAACCAGTTTAGATTTAACATTTAGATTTAACATTTAGGTGTAACATTTAACATTTGGATTTAAATATTTAAAATATCTCTAAGTTCACAAATATTTTTTTTTAAATGTGCAAAAAAGTGACTCTCAAAAATTCAAACCAGTTTAGATTTAACATTTAGATTTAACATTTATATTTAGATTTTAACATTTAGGTGTAACATTTAACATTTGGGTGTAACATTTAACATTTGGATTTATATATTTAAAATATCTCTAAGTTCACAAATATTGTTTTAAATGTCCAAAAAAAAGTTACTCTCAGAAATTCAAACCAGTTTAGATTTAACATTTAGATTTAGATTTAACATTTAGGTGTAACATATAACATTTGGGTGTAACATTTAACATTTGGATTTAAATATTTAAGTTCACAAATATTGTTTTAAATGTGCAAAAAAAATATTTAAGTTCACAAATATTGTTTTAAATGTGCAAAAAAAAGCGACTCTCAAAAATTCAAACCAGTTTAGATTTAACATTGTTTGAAGCTAAATGTGACAAAATGTTGCTGTTATTTTCAGCACGAGCCGCTTTACAAACACGCTCACCTAACTTTACGGATATCAATTGTCTTTCCCTCCTGACTTCATCTGAGCCAATCAGAGGGCTGACAGAAGACGCTCATCCAATCAGCAGCCGCTACGGCCCCCTCTGCGGTAGGATCCTCCCCACTAGTATAGTTTCTTCTATTTTGGCGGCTGTGCGGAAAACATGGCGGAAAATTTGAAAGGTAATTCAAGAAGACCACACCATTTTCTTCCAATTACGCCTCTATTTCCTCTTGTTGTCTGCTTAAGTCTTGAGTGTGAAGTGTTTTTAAAAAAAGCGGGGCTCGGACATGCACGCAGTCTGCTCGGTCTTCACATACCGTGAGGAAGAAGCAGCAGCGGCGGAGGCTGTGTCACAGTGACCGGAGGAAGAGGCTTGTTGTCCGGAGCTGTGTGCACTTCATGCAGCCTCTTTTGTCTTGAGCTGTCCGCCCGTGAACACACACACACACACACACACACACCAACTTTCACCTTCTTATTCATGTGCGCTGCGTGTTTTCTGAAGCGTGGACGGATGCGTGAGTCTGGCCCGTGTTTGCAGGCTGCGAGCTTTTTTTTTTTTTTGCTTTAGCGGGCAAAACATGTCTGAGAAGAGATATGTGCGTGTTTGCTTCTTGCGGGAACGGTATGTACGGAAACTATGCGAGTCTGTAAAAGCGGCTAACTCCGATTTCCTTCTCGCGGGAGACGTAAAACACGAGGCTCGTGTCTGTCAGACAGTAGCTGTGTTTTTAACGTGAGGCGGTTTGCAGGGTGGAGGAAGGTGGAGTTGAGATCAAACCGAGATAACATGCTCTTCATTGTGTTCCTGTGTGTGCATCCGGATATTTACAGCTGTGTCTCTCTGCCCTGTAGCTTCAGGGACGATCGGCGGTCATTTAAACGGAGCTGTGGCGTCAGGCTGCGGCGTGCCCTGTAAGATGTCCTGGGAGGAGCTGGAAGCCCTGTGCCGCACGGAGAGGCTCCAGTGTAAGCAGCTCGGGGTGAGCAGAGCCAACATCAACGACTATGAAGTGGAGTTTCTCTGTGACTACAAGAAGAGCAAGGTAAGATCTGACCACTGACCTGCTGATCAATAATACAAGTGCAGGAAGTATGCATCTCTTTGCTTATCCACTGTATCCTTCAGGTTCCTCTGATAGTCTTAATGGTCACACAAAATCTATTCACATTTAAATAAACTTTGACAAAGTTGAAACAGAATTTGAAGGTTTGGTACTATCAGAACTGGATCAGGGACAAATCCGCTTCCCAAAATATGTAGAGGCCAGCTCCATTAATTCAATTAAAGCTGCAAGCAGCGATGGTCGGGGCCCTCGCACATGTCCGCATGTCGAAATGTGCATAATATTGGTCTTAGAAGACAGCTCTGAGAAGGTGCTTTCTGCCGATTTCTTCTTTTCTTTTGATTTTCATTCTTAAATATCTCGCTTGTGCATAATAGAACCGCAAGAAGTTTCAGACGGCTCTGAGAAGGTGCTTCCTGACGATTTCTTCTTTGAATCTTTTTTTATGGATCGCCACGCCCACACAGTTTCCCCAAAATTCCAAATTTTGATAACTTTTACTCAGGAAGTCTATGTGAACACACCTACCAAGTTTGAAGTCAATTGGATAAAATCCCTACGAGAAGTTTGTTCAAACATGACCCCTTCTCAACCAGCCCGAAACAGCAAAAATGCTGATTTTCATTCTTAAATATCTCGCTTCCTGTTCATTGTAGCCCATTGCTCCAAGAGACTTTTTTGTAGGTCTTGCCCTGTTCTACAATTCGGCTGAGCTCCTGCTGGCTCTACTGCCGAGGTGAGGAGGCGGAGCAGAGCTCCAGAGGGCTCCGTCACAATTTAATCTCTGGTTGTGATGCCCTTTAGTGGTCGGTAGAACAAAAAATCTATTTTTATGAAAATGTCTCTATATTTTTGTCAACTCTGTCAGATTTTTGCAAAAGCATAATTTAATCAGGCATTAAAACGAGTTGGCTGTATCCTAAGGACGGGGTAAGAAGAGCCGAAGAGGATCAGGAACAGAGAGCATCAGAGAAAGAGAGAGGGTGATGCCTCAGACAGAAAGGCAGAAGAACAGAGAGAGGAAAAGATGGAGGGAATAAAACAAACAGGAGACATCACTGAGTTTGTTTGTGTACTATCTAATATGATGTCAGACAGATTCTAGTCATTTATTAAATGTTCATAATGGTGACTGTGTGTCTGTAGTACACCACATCTTTGTGTGATAAAGTATATTACATGTTGTTTATCACAAAGACAAAATACATTTATTTCCTAAATTAAAAAGATATTTACAGCTAATTAGATGCATTTCCATCATGTGACAAAATTCAACATCCTCAGCTGCAAAAAAAAAAAGTATATTTAAAAACAAATGTAAACAGTGGACCGTTATGTGGTTTAAAAGCCAAGAAGTTGATCAGATTAATATAATAAGTTAATATAGATTTTGCGCCAGATCCTTTTGCATAATTAAAGGATAAAAATCCCCAGAAAATAAGGTTTCTCAAGAATAGGTGATTTACATGTTGGAGATGCACGATGAATGAGCTGCAATTACACAAAGGAGCCTGTTACATTGATAGACAACAACTGGTGCGGACATAAAAAATCTGCTGAACTCTTTGGGGGGAAAAAACAGTAACCATGCACTTAAAAAGGCTGAAATGGAATTGATTAAATGGTGGAAAACAAGAAGACAAATGGGTAACAAATAGTTAGACTCACTGTAATTTATATCTTAAACACTGTACTGCACTGTTAGTGTACAAAATGAATAAATGAATGACAGAATCCGATCTTTGCCCCTAATTGAAGCTGCTGTGTGTTTGGGTAGGAGGAGGAGTTCTATCTGGTGAAGTGGAGGGGTTTCCCAGATTCAGAAAACACGTGGGAACCCAAGAAAAACCTCAAATGTCGCATACTGATGAAGCAGTTCCACCTGGACCTGGAGAAGGAGCTGATGCGCCACAAGAGACGATGCACTCCTAAAAGGCTGGATAAGGAAGTTGTCTCTTTCTTGACCCAGAAAGCCAAACACCGTCAGAGTCTGCAGCGGTGGGAGGCTCATTTGAACCGGACTCGCAACCACCCGGGTCGCATTTTTGTCATGAATGAAGTGGACTTTGAGGGCCCTCCAAAAAACTTTACCTACATCAACAACTACAAAGTAGGCCAGGGCATCGTGTTAGATGAGATGGCTGTGGGTTGTGAGTGTAAGAACTGTTTAGAAGAGCCGGTAAATGGCTGCTGCCCTGGGGCCTCACTGCACCGCATGGCCTACAATGACAAGGGTCAGGTGCGGGTCCGACCGGGTCAGCCCATATACGAGTGTAACACCCAGTGCAGCTGTGGCCCCGATTGTCCTAACAGAGTGGTGCAGAAGGGCATCCAGTTTGACCTGTGCATCTTTAAGACAGAGAATGGACGGGGGTGGGGTGTCCGCACCCTGCAGCACATCAAGAAGAACACATTCGTCATGGAGTACGTGGGAGAGGTAAGAGTGCAAAATAAGGTCTGACGTAAGTGTATATCTTTATTATTACATTAATACTACAATGTGCATGCCTTTTGAAATGTTGCCATGTCAGTGCTGGCATGTATCCATGTGAAGAACCTGCTGACGGGCCAAAATCCAACTTGGCTCTTGTTGAGCTTTTGTGCTCCCTCCAGCCTGATGTCTGTGCCCAGCCAAAGATCAGTTATTAAATGAAAGAAGCACCACTCCGTGACACAGCTGGACAGCTTCAGCAGCGACATGTGTTCCTTTAGTTGAACTGTGTATCTATCAGTAAAGTAAGTTCTGTCCTCTCACAACAGATCATCACAACAGATGAAGCAGAGAGGAGGGGTCAAGTGTATGACCGCCAAGGATCCACATACCTCTTTGACCTGGACTATGTGGAGGACGTGTATACAGTGGATGCAGCTCACCAAGGCAACATCTCCCACTTTGTCAACCACAGTGTGAGTGTCTTCATAGTGTGTGTGCAGAATATATTGCAGGTCACTGTCTGTGGGCAGCAACACACTAACTCTGGGTCCATGTGACCACATGCATGTCAAAGTTTTAAGTCAAATCCATGTCTGCATGTCAAAGTGTCTTTAGGCGAGATACTGAACCCCAAATTGCTCCTGAAGGCTGTGCTGTAACACAGTCCATTTACTATTTATGTTGTTTGGTATTTTAAAACACTGTGGATGAAAGGCTGCTGACACGCTGTGTTCTTCTACAGTGTGATCCCAACCTGCAGGTATTTAATGTGTTCATCGACAACATTGACGAGAGGCTTCCAAGAATTGCTTTATTTTCAACACGGTCGATTCGGGCTGGAGAGGAACTCACCTTTGACTACAAGATGCAAAGTAAGTGTCTCCATTCTGCAGATTTGAACCACAGTCAGAAGGATCAGGTTCAGAATATAGTCCTGAGTAATAATCAGCCGTTGTACTGGTCCTGGTACTTAACTCTGTCTCCATGGACCTCCAAAGCATGGTGTAGCTCTGTTCTATATGGTGTTGAGATGATAACATCATTTTAGTTTGTTAATCACTGATCCTAGAGTTCTCAGTGGAGCCAACAGGGGACCTAATCCCAACTTCATAAATCATAAATTCATCAACATTATTTCTATGCATGAATATTCTGAAACGGCAGAGCCAAGACAAATTCTTTGTGTACTTCTTTACAGACGTCTGTACCTCTGTCTTTCTGAAAGGCATTATTTGTTTGGATTTATTGCTATTCTCTATTTATGACATCACAAGCCTACCACACTGAATTTATTCTATGAAACAGACTGTAAATATATGACTTCATTTAATATCATCCAAGCATTTGCCTAAATTAACTTCTTTAATCTGAAGAGCGCAGTCATTCACAAATAAAAATATGTTCTTGTTTGCTTTCGCCTTGACAACTGAGCAACTATAGAGTGTCTGGATTGTTTTCTAAAGTCGACTATCCAACCCTGCTTCCATATGTTTTAAAGGCGAGCACATCTCTATGAACAAAACAATCCAACAGTGCACTTGCCTGTCGATTGTAGTTCTAATAATAGTTGATAGTCAATGTATATGATCAACATAGGCTTTCTAAATCAGTACTGCTCATCATGTTACTGAACCATATCACTAAAGTCAACGCTAACAAATCTATTATTTCCCCATTTAGCAAAGAAGTTATAAAGTGTGAAACATTAACACAGTGCTCATAATGTGTTAAACACATAAAAGTTAAACATTCAGCCAACAGCTCTTTATTTTCAGCTGCCCATGACTTTTACTTTAGCCAGTTACAATGATAAGGTCATATCAGCTGTCGATTTTGTATTAAATATTAAAGGAAATGGCATTTGAATAATAATTAAATAATAATAATAATACGCAGGATTGATTATTTTCCCAGTAGCACTGTTTTTTTAAAGGTGAGCTGTTCTAAAGTACTTTTCTGCGCTCAGGTGATGAATGATTTGAATGGGAAAAAAAAAGATCTAAGATCTGGTGGTTGGATCACACTTGATAGAATACATCTGAACATGTAAATGACAGAGCACAAAACCAATGAAATGTTGATCTTTACAAATCAAGATTTGATAATCAAACAATGTCAAAGATGTCAGTGCTGGAAAAAAAGTTGAGCTCTAATATTGTGTAGTATGAGTATATCTATCTATTTCTTTCCAGTTGATCCAATGGACACAGAAAGCACCAAAATGGACTCGAGTTTCAGTCTAGCGGGGCTCCCCAGCTCTCCAAAGAAGAGGATTCGAGTGGAGTGTCGGTGTGGAACAGACCCGTGTCGAAAATATCTGTTCTGATGAGGGGCTGCGGGAACACAACACCTTTTTATCTGTGTAAAGATGTAGAAATTTCTACAGATTTGTGTATAAATTTGTCTTCTTTCTTATTTTTACATGAAATCAATTTTTTTATGAGAACATGACAACTCTCCAAATCAGATGAACTTGAACAGAAAGTAGTTTCTTGATTTTAAATGAATTTAAGACTACAGCCATGGATTATTTGAATACTTATTACAAGACATACAAAAGCAGTACATGAATGAACAGCCATTTCCTTTTTGAGGTTTCCCCGTGCTCTAACATGTATTACACATGACACAGGTATTTTCCCTGTGTCGTCATTATGAAATGATAATGGCCCATCGCCTTGAACAGTGACAACATTGTACTCAAGTTAATATCTTGTTTTTAGTGTTCCCACATCTCAACTGTTAACTTTGTGAATGCCACTGATACAAATGATGTACAGCCATCCAAAAAATGGACCCAATTTTTAGGAAACTAGAATCGAATTAAAATAAGTGCATTATTTTAACAGTCCACTTCAGACACCAACATCGTTGGAGCACCATGTGTTGATGTCTTGAAACTCTGTACTGTTCAGAGTTTCACAGAATTTACAGTGTAGTTATAAAACTCCTAAAAGTTGGCTTTCCATTGTATTTTGTTACTTCTGACATGGTCCAACAGTTGTCATGAAAGGCTCTGGGCAAATAGTTGCAACATTTTTTTTAAAAGTATGGTGTGTGTAAGGCAACCGGAGCCGAACAAATTTTGGCTTTGGTTGTTGGGCTGCTGTTCGTGGGCACAATTTTATCTTTTTATCATGTACAGTTTGTGTCATCAATGTTGTCATTTCTACCTTTGGCAGAGACTCTCTGTGATGTTTCCTGGACTTAACTGTCCAAGGTCAAATGTGACTTTCTTCTGATTTCTATACTGAGATTTATTTTTTCATTGAATGTATAGCTTAGTTCTTTTTGTCTCTTTAACTTTCAGTCTTGCCACTTGTGCTTCATCGTCATGCTCAGTTGGTTGGACAGTGGTCAAGGTCTCAGCATGCTTCATAAAAGCATGAACACGTTGATTGAACACGTTTCCAGTTACAAAGGCCAAGTTTTTTAGCTGTTCTCACAGTCTGAAAGTGAAAAGCCTGGTGTCATTCTGACTAAATTAGCTCCGTTTTCTCCATTTGAACAATTTGTCTCAGCATGATTACACCGCTCTCCTCAGCCAAAATTCATGCTTCTGTACAGAATTTACAGAGATGGTTATAAAGCGAGTGTGATCGTCAAACTGTTGAACGTAGCCTATCTCCACCACAATGTTCCATTAAAAAAAAATGGTTTGACTCGGTGTGAAAGCCCTTTTGTCTTGAACACGTCTAACCTGTCAGATTTGTGATGGCCTTTCAACTACCAATCAAGACGTGGCTTACTATGCAATGAACTTGAACCTGTGTAACCCCT
The DNA here is from genome assembly GCF_000972845.2 of Larimichthys crocea. Lineage (NCBI taxonomy): Eukaryota > Metazoa > Chordata > Actinopteri > Sciaenidae > Larimichthys > Larimichthys crocea. The sequence continues at coordinate 7,827,230 of NC_040025.1, forward strand.
GAGTTAACCCTCAGCTCAGCCAACACTGCTGCTCAGTAGAAGTACACTATTTGCTTTGGTTCACCAACAGCAGTAGAGCGGTGAAGGAAGGTGTTCTCAGTGGCATGGGAAAACTGATGCATGACACTCATGACTCAACAGGTGAAACTGTGTATGGCCAAAGCCCATCAGGGACCGATCAGAGAAAAGTGTTTTCCTTTATGGTGAACCGAGTTGGACTGTCAACTTTTTCTTTTAACTTTCCGTGTCGCTCTGTAAAGTTTTTATTTTGTGTTCATGCTGGTTGTTTTAGTGTCTGTGTTAACTTTTTAGTTTATTAGTATTTCAGTGTGTGACTTCCTGATCGGCGTAGAACAAAAACATTGTAAATAAATGGTTCTATCTCATGCTTTCATGGTTTCATTGTTTGTTATGCTGAGTTAACTATGCAACAGACTTCACCACTAGGTGGTGCATTTGGTTCGCACAAGGATGAGGATGTTTCTTTGCACTAAATAACTGATACACGACTCTCAACAATTCTGTGTCCTTCTGCCCCACATCAGAAAACTCCATTAAAACAGGGGTCTTCAACCTTTTTCAGCCCAATGACCCCTTGGACAAGAGACAAACAGAACAGAGAAGCCTGGCCTAAAATAACTTATATTTACTTTATTCACCTATTATTTCACCGTATTGATATAATGGGTTATTAGCCTACATGTGTTTATGATTGATAAAACCTTCATGCATAATGGAATAATTTCATTATGTCAAAAGTTTGTCAAAAGTAGATTATAATTGTATATTAATGCATGCAGTTTACTCAATATCTTTCTTATATTTTTTAATTCTCACAAATTATTTTGGTGAAAATTGTCAATTATTATGACAAAAATTGGCAGACCCCCTGCAGTGCCTCTGCAGACCCCCAGACGGGTTACGGACCCCTGGTTGAAGACCCCTGCATTAAAGTACTCACACAAAGCTTGCTTCATAAAACAAATGATTGAAAAATAAAACCTAAAAAGTTGTTAGTGTTTGGGGAGGTTAGATAACCCTGAATATAGATGACACAGACCAAAAATTTCATGTTACACATCAAAGATACTAAACTACCATTTGATAAATAATACCTTCTATAATTTTTACTACTCATAATACTTGATGGCTGACTTCCAGTATTTCAGGTAGTTCCCTTCATCCATGGAAGCATTCATTAATCATCTTTGTTATATTAATATGCAATCATACCATGCAGCACGTATAAAAATAACGAACAGGCTCAGTTGATTCAGACTTTGTATCAAGATGTGGAGAGGAAGATCAAAGAGAGTTTGAAAGAAGGTTCATTGTTGGGCCACATGTCAGGAGCTTCAGTCTCAGTTTTAGGAACAGTGACTCAATCTGTATTCAGCTCTGTGGGAACGACATCAGTAAATAGACATTGTGGTTTACAGCACACCTTTGATGACTGTCATATGTAAGAAAAACAGAAAAGCAACTCTTCGTCAGCTGCCTGAAAATGAAATGCAGAATATGATGCATGAGCCTAACAGTAACAGTTCGTCAGCAGTAATATAGAGAGCATATTATATACTTCAAAGGCAGATTAGTGCTGCATCACAAGTAATGTGGATGTCGTACCGGGCTGTCGTGGCGAAGATGGAGCTGGGCCCAAGGGCAAAGCTCTTGATCTGCCATTTGATCTATGTTCTAACCCTCACCCATAGCCATCAGCTTTGGTTCGTGATCAAAAGTGTGAGTGAGATTGTGGATACAAACGGAAATAGTTTTCCTCTGTAGGGTGGCTGGGCTCAGCCTCAGAGATTGAGCGAGGAGCTTGCAGACTCCCAGAGTAGGTTTAGAGTAGAACCACTGTGCCTTTGCATCAAAATGAAGCCAGTTGAAATGGTTCAGGCATCTGATTAAGATGTCTCTTCTGCCACTTTGAGTCCTCCGGGAACATCAAACTACTTTCCCTTGGAGGGAACGGTCATTGCAAATCAATACAAAGTTGTTCTGAGTGATCATCTTTATCCTGTTATGGAACGTTTCTGTCCTGAATGAAGGTGTCTTTTCCAGGATGACTATGCCTCCATCCATAGGGCATGATGGGTCACTGACTGGTCTGAGCATGAAAATGAATAAAATGTGATACAGATGCTATGGCCTTCACAGTCACCACATCTCAACCCAACTGAACACTGATGGGAGAATTTACACCACCATGTCAGAAAGCACACAATATATGTAGCTGTATACGCATATACGGAAGGTGTAACTCTGATCTTGTATCCTCTGACCCCCAAAGTGGACTACAAACCAGGCTAATTTCCACATGCAGCAAGTCCTACATTGCCCACATTTCACCTCGGCAGATGATGGTTACTTGCCAGCAGTCACATATGTGTGCCCGTAGCTTAATTCTGTCAATCACCTTGTTTGTTGGTCCTATCAGTGCTGCTCTGAAAGCTTCTTGGATGAGAATGTAGGCCAGAGTGGTGTTGAGTGTGTCCTCAGTAAAAGCCAATCATCTAAGAATAAGAGTGTCCACCTCACCTCATGTGCCTGGGATTGCTTTGGATTTGCAGGATTTGTGGAGGATTAGGACTTCCTGAGCTCCAAATGAAAAGACTCGGTTGTCTGATGTCAATGAAAGGTGGACAAGCCATACTAGCCAGATATCTTGTGTTTAGGTCAAATGAAACCACAGTGCTGGCCAGGAAGCTTTCATGAACAGAACTGAATGATCTGACATCTGCATGCATTTTATGAAGAGAAAAATCAAAGCATATCATACATACAGTTTGTGTGAATAAGAGCGTCTGTGGGAGGCATCCACAGTTCATACATGGCTTCAGCAGTCTGACATAACTTTTGACATAACTGTTACAGCCTCCTTCTGTGCAAGACACTATCCAATCCCAGCATTCACATGCTCTACAACATGTTTCCTTTGTGACAAATTTACATAACGCAACCATTGAAAGTTTGTTTGGAAGTTTTAGCTGACCTTTTTTTTAAATGCACGCTGCACAACTTTAGATTTTAAGACTTTGTTTGTTTGTTCCAGGCATTCACTGCTCACTGTACATAAGATAAGATTTTAAGATATTAAAATCTGCACACTCCTTTATCTTGATGCACAAGCTTATCTTCACGACTGCTAACTGCTACTGCTGGCCATGCAGATGGTCTTGCTTTATTTTGGCCAAGTTCTGGTTCCGACATATGATCACAAACTACAAAAGGTCCAGTTTTAGGAAGAAAGTGTGCTCACTAACCCTTGAATTACAGATGTTTAAAGACAACTTAAAATGTCTTAAGGCAGAGTTACAGTATAAGGAGAGTTAAGGTTCAAATCAGTTGGAATCAGCTGATGTGTTTTTATCTCAACTGTCTTTAACAGTAAACCTTGTGCACAGATGAATTGTTTGTATGGAACAAAGTTCAACCAGTGTGAGAACAAGGTGTGAAACTGGTGTGCATTGTAAATACTGTCAGTTGGTAAGAAAGCAGTGACAGCAGTTCTCTATGAAAACCGCAAACAGTGCATTTATGATAGATGTTGATTTTTTTAGTGCTGTAAGCTCCATGAACAGTTTGAACTCTTTGTATTTAGGTAGAGACACAAAACCTGGGCAAATAGAACCAAATATGTTTTTATGGCCACATACCATTTATGTTTAAGAGTGAAACATTACCCACCTTCCAAAACAGGATGTTAAATGTGTGTTCTCATACAAGCAAAATATGTTTTTGAAATACACCATCATGCCCAAAAATTGTGGGGAGATCCTTCCATAGGTAACCATCATAATGTTCTGATCATTTCAAATAAAATTTATTTTCATTACAAAACCGACAACAAAAATCATAAATCGCCAGAGACATGCGTAATAGCTCAACCACTTTTTTTTAATAATACAGAACAAAGGGAAACCGCAGCATCTGACTTGCATCCATGACTTTCGGTGGTCAGAAGAAATTCCTTTCACATTCATCAAACATTTTGGTATTTTTCTGCATGATTTTTTGACTTCAGGATGCACTGACTAAAATGAAACTGGAGAATTCATAGGCCTGGCACCCTCTTTAAGACACTGTAATATTTTGACCTTTTCCCAAAGATATACTGTATATAGCTGCTGTGATATCTTGTCATTGTGAATGTGTTTGCCATGTGAAAGTAACACAGCAGAACAACCAAAGACTGATTTGGACATTCACTCTTCAAACTGGTATCTTTCTGTTTTTACTGCCTGGGCTCAGTCACACCAGCATTCACGACAGCATAACTGGATGTCACGTGTAAGAGCTTTAAAGTTCTGTTTATTTAGATGCAATCATTACAACTAATAAATTCCACTTCTGTAAAGAAGCAAGTTTAGATCTGTAGCCACACCGTCTTTGACTTGAGCTGTTCTTGCAGAGGGCCATCATACTGCAGAGTCTGGCCTACAAAGATGATTTCGTTTTTAAAAATCTAAATTTTATTTCTTGTACACAAGAAAATACTATCTTTAGGGAGCTCCAGGCTATCTTTTATAAAATGATCCTATCAGCATAGAACCTGCAGTAAAAATGATCTCTGGATATTTTGTGATACAGGATCGTGCACTGTGTAACTGTAGGTTGTCAATGAATGCTTTACTTTATGTCCAACACAAGCTTCACAGCTGCTTATGTCTGGTGTGACCAGGCCATAACTATAGAGCCAATCTTTGAGATGAAAGGAAAACATTAAAGGATAATTCCACTTTATCATAACTTGGGTTTTATTTCTTTGTAATGTCAGCCATCATTTCTATTTCCACTGCTTAGGTCTTAGGGAACGTGGTGACATTGCTACAACCAAAATTATCCAAATAACCTCAACCACTTTATTTGCATGTCAAACTGAAGGCAAGTGCATCCAAAATGTCAGTAATAATCAGTCAACAGGCAAATTGTGCACAACTTGGGGTCAAAGTCGTGGCAGGAAGTGGGTCTGTGATGGATGTTTACGACACACAGTTTGCATTATAATTTAATGATTCATCTTCCAGTTAACCTGATCTTCTGACTGCTTATGTGTGTCTTGACTCTTCAGAGGTTACTGTGTTCACACATCTCAGTGTTATTATTATTGATAGGAATGATGGAGAAGACCCAAGCTGAATAATTTGGTGTTATCCTTTAAAGAGAATAACAATTTGAGTGCTGATCTGAAGTCAAAGCAAAGTGTTTTGTATGTACAATTCTTGGTTATTCATCGTTGACATACAAATTTATTGATGTATTAATTCTTCAATGAAACATTCAGAGAGAGGCCAGTGTATGCAGTCACATGAAGCCAGTCTGGATGTTTGATCTCAAGCTGTTTTACCTTCATTATCCCTAAATATGTACAAAAAAAATCCAGTCCAATTAATAATCATCTATTACATGTTTTACAAAAGGGATTTTGAGTAAACTTCATTGATCTGAAAACACATTCAGATCTTTGTGTCAGGAAAAGGGTTGACATGAGAAATACTGAGGAAGCATTTGCAGGAATGATATCTTCAAAATGCAATATGTATCTAGTCAGTATTTTCCCTCTCACTTTCCTGTCTCATCCATGTAACCATCATCAGGCATACACACATTCATACCTGCCAATAGAAACACACACACACACACACACGCACACACACAGTAAAAATGCGATGATCAGGAACTCTTCCTTTGCATTTCAAAGTTGGTTTGCTGTCAATATAATACACACTAAATAGTACAGCGGACACAGTAAATTTACAAAAGATAATCTGCCTGAGGCAACTAAAAAAGCACTGTCATGCCCCTCCAGCATCAACTCAGAATCCACACTTTTCTCTGGCTTTGTCTCAGAAATGAAAATGGAAAGACCAGTCGTTTTTCCTTCATTCTTTAGGCTGACATCCGAGAGGACATCAACTGAGAAAAACAATCCCACAAAAAAAAATCCAGAGCGGGGTTCACTCAGATCACCAGTCTTGCATTAGAAAAGTCACTTGTACTACTTTCAATGTTCTCTTTTCGCCGCCATGACCCGTCATCCGTCCATGACCTCCAGGTTTTGATGGGAAGAGCAACAAGTCTTCCAAATGTCACTAGTGTACACTGTATTCTGTTTCCTCCTTTTGAATGACTTCAGCGCATACAGAAGAGACATTTGTCTACTTTTTGTTGCATTGTTTTGACGTTTTTATGGAGTAAGGCCATAATTCTGAAAATAAAAACAAGATTAGCGATTCTCTGTGGCATGCTGTTGTCGGGTGTTTCAGGAATGCCGCATCAGAGACAAGGGGGCACCTCACAGCCCCAAACACACTATTTCCCCTTAATCCTAAGGACTGTGTCATGTTTTCAGACATTCACTGACAAATTACAATCTCTGTGCCCCGTCCTTTACTCCCACCTAAACTCCACTTTAACTTACACTTCATTTTCAGAGAAAGAAGAAAAAAAAGCACAGTTGATCATATTGATCTAGATTTGTGCAAAAGTAAAGCAGTACATGTGCCTTCTGCTGCATTTTCATGCCTTCAGTGCTTTTCACTGTTTCAAGTAATGATGATGTTGAGTGTCATTTCTCAGTTATTTTATCAATTAATAAATTGATATTGATACCAGATTTATCTTGTAATCTCACAAGGGTGTTGAAAGAAATCTTTTTTATTTTCATCTTGGCTCCATGTTGTGATGGGAATGCGTTGTACTGTTTACGTTACTCGTAATCATCATTAATAACTTTGACATAAAAAAACAAAAAAACAAATCAAAACAGTTGACTTTATCTCAGAATTTAGAAGGTCCATTTCAACTCAGGATTTCATGATTTCTTTTTCTTTTTTTTTAATGACTTAGTATCTCTCTTTGGACATTTCTAATTTAATTTCTAACAGGTGGCTGGATGCGTAAAGCTCATTTTCTAGCAGTGACACCAACGTATGTAAGGCTGTTATGATACCAAAAGAATCCTGACGACTGAGCAGACAAAAGCTTGTTGTGAATGAGGAGAGTCCCCCCTCCTTTTTGGTGCTGTAACCCAAAGCTCCAGTCTGCTCACGATGACAGTCCAGTCTGCATGTTGTTACATTTGACTCGATATGAACTATTTTTTACATGGAGCAAATGATGAGGCTGAAAGAAACCCTCATGCATACAGTTATGAGTTATGAGTGCCCAGTTGCATAGTCCCTTTTCAGTAAAACCTGTTTCACAGATGTAACTTATGATTTGTCCTTTGTAGTTTTGTCCAAACCAAACACAAGCAATGACAGTAAAATGCTTTAGGCTACCATTACTGATCACAATTTTCAATGAACGGCTGTAGAGTCTTCTCCTGCCTGTTATGTCACGCCACCTTCTTACTTCAAATACTTAATTATTGTTATTATCAACACATTTCTCTCTTGCAGCACAGGGTAGTCCATCTCAGAAATAAGAAATCCTCATTTTTCCTCATCCTCTCTGGCGTTAATAATAAACACTTCATAATTACTCTGTGGTGAGTAACAGTAAGTCAGTAGTATTAAGTCAGTTGTGATTCCAGCCACTGACAGGTACAATCACATGCTCACATAACTGACAGAATATGAGAGGCCCAGTAACCCCAGCATTTAAACAGCTGAATGTTTTTTTTTATTATTGAATTTGACATACATACATCTACATATGCAGGCAAAGTCAATCAAACAAATGTTTTGTATTGAGTTCAGTGTTAGTGAACTTGACACATAGAAAGAAAAACTGTCCTGACTGCTGACCTTTGAGGGAACAGAGAGTCCAAAATATTGGCTCTATCAGGATATCACCGTGTGACTTTACTCTCCAACACTGCCAACAGTTGTTGGGAATTACAAGCATGGTTTTAATGGCTGGATGCGGCACATTGTCTGAATAATGAATGCCAGCAGAAGGAAAAGTGTAGCAAACAAGTAAAATGAATAAAAATTGAAATTCAACTGTCAAATGCAGACATTTGCATCCGTTCAAAAGTGAATTTCATGAAACACAAGCTGTTCTGTTAGACTGAGCACATGAAGATAACTGAGAGGAGAAAGCGGCATGATTGAGATGCTGTGCTCACATTTCTCTGATCTATTACATAACATAGTTGTTTTTTTATTTATTCTAAAACATTTAGGCAGACAAGATGTCATAAAGTTTATTTAGTGCATTAGGTAGCCAGTGGCAGGTGATATTTGACCCTAGCTGTACACTCAATAATCAGGTAAGAAAGTTGACTTTGTAAGAGAAGTATTTTATGCAACTGGGCACTGTGTTTCACTGTATTGTGGAAAAATATGTAGACAGCTGCTGTTAGTGAGAAACCTCTGAACTGGTCAGGTCTTATCTTTTGCCTTCAGAATTAAAAACATACATGTGTGATGTGTCTGCTGTCAATGAGTCACAGATAGAGAAACATGGATAACAGAGGAAATCAAAGGAAATACATCATCGTAGTCATAAAGGATGGTGCACAGCACTTGTTGGTGTTCAGACACCAGAAACCTCATGTTACATGTGTTTCATGTTTCTGACTCAGTGAAGGGCATTCATGGGAATTTACATTTCATTACAAACTTTAAACACTTTAAACCATCTCACCAGCACGAAGTCATAAACTCCTAAACTCTTTAAGGCCACCTTTAATTTCCTCTAATTCGTGAATGCAGTGTTCCTCATTTGATTTTTAGATCATTTTTTATGTCACATTGGAACATTATACATAATAATTGGAACTGATCCCCCACTTTAAATTTGCACAGCCATTTCTTCGAATGGGTGAATAACTGAGTAGAAAGAGACTGTCTTTGCGTTGGGAGAGTGTAGTGTCAAAAAATCTTAAAGGTGAGCTCATGGAAGTCCCTCATTACCCCCTCGTCTCTCCACTGTCCTATATAAAGAGCCATGAGGGAAAGAACATTTTTTTATGTTTTTCTTTTTTGCCCTCAAAACAACTCAAACATCCTCAAACACCCAAGACTTTTTTTAATTGACCACTTTTAAGTTTATGTAATTTGTTGGTGGCTTTTTTCTTTCACAATGACTGCATTAATACTTGAGTCTGACTCTATGTATCGTGTTGTTTCTAATGAAAAGGGGTTGGTAGATGCAAATACAAGCTTACCATTCCAGCCTTACCATTACACTCACTAGTTTACACCCACTGCTTAAAAGTAGCTTGCATTTAATCAAAAGCCACAATAACTCAAGTAAACACTCCCACAATATGTCCCTTTTCCTCCATGTTTAGATCATCAATTCTGCTTACATGACACAATAAGGCTCTCGTGGCAGATGAGGTTTAGTCCTGCAGCAGGCTGGTAGGTGGGAAAGGAGCCCTTTCTTCAAGTCTTTGTTAAGGAAGAAACAGACAATAGGGTTGACCCCGGCTTGGGCAAAACTCATCCACACGGTAGTAGAGAGGTACCGGTGTGGTATTGTGCAAGCCTTGACAAACACCCTCCAATAGCAAGCCACTATGTAGGGAGACCAGAGCACCAGGAAAAGCAGAGTGATCACATAGAACATCCTACCAAGCTGCTTCTCTGCTTTGAATTCCTCCATGCCCAACAGGCGCCGGTTCTGGTTGTGCAAGTTCTGCCGTATTCCCAGCAGAGTGGGTGGCATCGGACCCCTGCCAAAGCCCGCAATCCAGTTGGCTGCCGCTTGGCCAGTAGCCCCTGGCCCATGGAAGGTCCAGTTCTGACTGATGGCTGGCACCATCTGGACTGGCTTCATCTTACGGTGCTTGTACTCAAAAAGGAGTAACTTCATGTAAACAACGTGTGTGGCTAGAATTAGCACAGCCAGCATTAGCATGAAGCCTAGTGTATCATTAGCCTTGAAGTAGCGATGCTCAAATATGCACTGGTCCTCCTCGCGAATGAATTTGTAGGTGCCCACATCAAAAACAGGCGGGAAAGCCATTGCTACAGACAGTGTCCACACCATGCACACCACTGCCACACATGTCCAGAATGTCATGCGTTTTGAGTAAAAGCGGTGGTGTGCAATGGCCATGTAGCGTGTTACACTGATGCAGAACAGCATGAAGGCGGCATGGAAACAGAAGAGCACTGCCATGAAGGCCACCACCTTGCAGCTCAGCACGCTGTAGGTCCAGGCTGAGCCATTTTTTATAGAAACCAGCACAAAGGGGAAGCAGATGGCTGAGCGAATGGTGTCTGCCAGACATAGGTCCAGCAGGAAGTAATAAGGTGCCTTGTGCAGGGCCCGGTCTCGTAGGACGAGCAGAGACACCACCAAGTTGCCCACTAGGCTGATGCAGATGATCAGCCCCAGTAGCACCAGTTTGATATAGGTAGAGATAGCTGAGGAAGGACTCTCTGCTACCATACCTCCTGTGGTAGCCACCACCGCTGCCATTGGCCCAACAGGCCCTTCACTGCTCTCATTTCCATTCGCCATCCCAAATGCCCCCCCACCCATACCACCTTTTTTTCAGACACCAAAGCCACCACTCCTCCACCACCTCCTCCTGGTAGTCGTTCCTTCGTCCTCGTGGTTGCTTCCTTTGTGCAGTTCACAAGGAACAGGAAGACCTCAATCCACATCGCCCCATTTCGAGCAGGGTCCCTTTGTTGGTGTATTACCTCTCACCTCCTGATCCTAGACAAAGTAAAAATGAGACAAGACAAATTAGAGACAGTTAAGAGTTTGTATGGGTCTCTGTGAATGTGAATGTCATTTCAGTCATCCAGTAGCACACCAGATCAAACACTTGGCTTTTATTATGAAATTCTGATGCCTTGCTGTTTATTGATGGTTGGTGATCTCAAATTACTGAGATGCCTTTCTTTTGGTGCCTATGGGTGCTTTCTGGTGTGATTGCTCTCCATTGAACTCTGGTGCTTGCCTACCTGAAAAGGTGGTTTCGAACTCTGGTGCCTTTTTTTGATGTAAAATCAAAGTAGACTGTCTGATAGTACAATTTGATGTGATTTTAAATTACTATTAAATTAATCATGAAGCATCATGGAGTGATGCTTCATGATGAGCAGATGTATAAGTATGACCCATTTATATCACTTATGCAAGATCATCTAGCAACCATAACACACGTGTTGAACTGTTAGTACAGGGAGTTTTCCTGATACATCAGAAAGTTAAAAGGAGATATATTGTTCCTCATTAAAAAGCAACTGAAACAAGTAAAACCAGCAACCTCACAGTGTACACATGTTTTGTTCATTTTTCTTTTTTTACAGATATTTGGCCTTTTATTTGATAGAGACAGCTGAAGAGTGACAGGAATGTGTGAGAGAGAGACAGATGTAGAATGACATGCAGCAAAAGGCCACACATTCAAACCCTGGACCGCTGTGGCAAGGACTGAGCCTCCGTACATTGGGCCAATGTTCTACCAACTGAGCTAATCAACACCCATCCCTTTTAGTTTTTATTTTTTGTTCTTTTTGTGATCTAACCGCCATATATCTTTTTTGTAATGTAACATAGTAAGGCCATACTATATCTAACTAAAACAACTTAAATAACGTGGGACAACCTAAACAAAAGGAAAAAGAAGATTGTCAATCCTGCTATTAAACGCAACAAAACTGTGAAATTGTGACACCCCTAATTACCAATTCAGGTTAAATATAGACACTATTCATTCAATCAATAATAGAATGAATGGGGAATAATAAAAGACAGACAGGTTACTTGGCCATTTAGAGATTTCCAGCAGTTGTTTATTGTCTGGAAAAAAAATTCTAAGGCTTATCTATTTGAATCTTTTATCCTCTTGCTGGAGCACCACAGGGCCTCGAGTGAAGAAGTAAAAGTAGTGCCAATAAAACCAGGTGAAAGGAAGATGCAAGATTAGAAAAAGTAAAACAACTTAATGCAAATGAAAGTGAAGGAATAAAACAGGAATTATAACGATAACAATAATTAAAAAAAATTTCAAAAAGAATGTTTTGACTAGTTCCATCAACTAAAACACAAATAAAACATACTGTAAGCATCAACTTGAGGTTCCAAATCCATATATTCAACATATTCAAATGCATATTTAGACTTGATGAAGGTTTAATCAGCTGTGTCTGAACCACTTTGTTGTCACACTGTTCATCAATGAGCTGTTTAACCTGCAGACCTAAAGACCACACGCTGAGTGGGGACAGTAAAATAACATTTTGTTTTGTCTTTGTTGTCTCGTATTTGCATTGCACTAATTGATATGACCGCGCCAACTGTCAACAGTCCACAAATGCATTTAACAATGTTGTACCCAATTGTACACAACAAAAGTGACGTAAGTGATTGTTCACACTGTGACCACTTTCCCAGCAGTGCTCACCTGGAGGATTTTGTATACTGAGGCCTTCATTGGAATGCAGCCATCTTTGATGTTACTGTGTACACCTCTGCTTTCACTGCTGTGACATGCTACTGCAGCTGCACTGCCAACAGTTTTTTAAGGCATCTTCTATGAATGAACTACTGCACGACAGTTTCTTTATTGCAGCAAGTGAAGAATATACACTACAATCATACAGCTAGAATCAGATAAGGAGCTATAGAAAGATTCATTCACATTTGGCAACAGTTATCTGCTACTTTTCTCTAACTCACATATACCAAAGATACAAACTACAAAACCCTCTGATCACTGCAACCTTCTCCATCACGGCAGATGAAACATCCTGAGCACAGTAACTGTACAACGGTAGTCTCCTATTAAGAAATACGATGAGTAGCAACATATTACTGAATATAACTCCACTTCCATAAGTTTGTGCTCATTGTCGCACTGGGCCACAAAAGAAATGAACGACATTTACGGCCTGGAACATAAATGAAGCACAAACATGGCCTGATTGATTACCAGCTTGTATTGTTGTGGTGTTTACCATTGAAGAAATAGGACACTGAACAGTTAATAAGAAAAGGTACTATGGTTTATGCTGGGAAATGAAGCCAAAGCGGAAGTGCTAAAAACTGCAATTCCTCAAGCGTCCGCTTGAGACAGGCTGCAAAAGTGAGTCAATGGTAAATGGACTGTATAACACCTTTCTAGTCTAAGCTCTTTACAGTACGCATCTCATTCACCCATTCACACACATTCATACACTGATGGCATTGGGTGCCATGTAAGGTGCCAACTGCTCATCAGTTTGAAGAGCTAACCATTCATACACATTCAAACACCGATGGCACTGCCTTCAGGAGCAATTTGGGGTTCAGTATCTTGCCCAAGGACACTTCAACATGCAGACTGGAGGAGCCGGGGATCGAACTGCCAATCATCTGATGTGTGGACGACACATTAAAATGTCCAATTTCACATCAGAAATAAACATGTTTACAGCCTGGTTCAGGCAACTCTATAGCTAATTTCCCCGTTCATGACAACTGTGAGCAGGGTGATTCTCTTTTTTCACCCGTTCAGATGATATTTAGACTCGAAGTTGCGACCTTTTTGATTGTCAGGTAGGTGCCGTTACAGATGGCTTAGTAGAACCCGCTGATGATCCACATCTTGGCTGATATTTAGATTAATCGGGCGGCGGAAGAGCAGTACATCCAACATGGCGTCGGCCAGCACAGCATATTTTTGGCTTCAATACAGCGCTTGGGAAACCTAGGGGGGACGTCACTCATGCTTTTAAAAAAGCATTATTTAAGCATTATTTTTGATAGAGACAGTTGAAGAGTGACAGGAATAACATTCAACAAAGAGCCACAGGTCGGATTCGAACCCTGGGCCGCTGTGGCAAGGACTGATCATTTGCACATGGAGTGGATGCTCTACCAACTGAGCTAATGCACTGAACAAAGATGATAAACATATGAACATGTTGGCATTAGCTGAAAAGAACTGCATTGTAGCCTTATAGCCAGCTGCTAACATGACTGTAGACTCGTGATTTGGGTTAACCAACACTTGGGCGGGAATGTTTCTGCATGAAAGAAAGAGGTGAAAGCAAACAAGGGGCGGATGTAGGCGTAACCTCGTCAAGATAGAAACCTCTGAATGTATGAACGAGGTCTGAATGAATAACTGAATGAATAATTAGCCTGATATGTGTTAAGATTAGTTTCATACCACTTCATGTGGGAGATGAGAGAGAGAGCCTTTGATGAATTTTCATTTGGTGCTCCTTTAAGAATGTAAATCCTGGATTCTGATTGGATTCAGAGTACAGTGAGCTATTCTTTATTTATTCAGCAAATCAAGGTCAAATCCATCAAACCCGATTCCACTTTGACCAGTTGTTTTTATCAGGTCATTTTTGGAGTTGCAGCCTTCATAGCTCCACAGGCTGGGAGCTGTGGGGCTCTGCGAGAGACGCTGTGTCTTGAAGGAGGGGCTTTGCGAAGCTGGAAGTTGGTTGGTGGTGGAGGGCAGAGTCACTGTCAGGAACTGGGTAGCAACAGCAGCCCAATACCTCTGGCTTGATGTCGGTAAGGAGGAGGCGACAAAGCTCACTGGATGAGATGTAGACAGAATTGGTGTCTAACGGTGGGGCCCCCCAGCATCAGGCCTCCTCACATGGAGCCTACAGGTCTGATGAGGACTGGAGAGTCACCAGCTGCTGCAGCATTAAGGAGCCTGGATGGCTTCAAAATCTCACACCACATAGTCTGTATTCCTGCAAGGAGGTGGCACATTACACCAAATGACATTAAATCACTTGGCTGTCCCAGTGCAGAGAGAGAGAGAGAGAGAGAGCCCCCCCTTCCAATCCTCTTGTTATTTATCATCAGCACAGCCACAGCCTCACACTGACCGCTGTGATGCATGCATCAAACAGAAGCATCTGCTCTGCAGAACGCCAGCTCTCATTAGATGATCACCCCTGTAGAGAGTCTGAGGCTTGACAAAAAAAAGACACCAGTCCCAGTGAGCTGCTGCGATCAGTCTGGGCCTAGCCCTGGAAAGACGGCAGCACAATCTCACTGCACTTTAATAAATGGCATGCAGGAATGCAGAGGCAAGGCTGCATGACATTTTGCAGACCAAGGGACCTGTAGGCAAGACAAAATGGTAGTCATGTTGTACTGCTTACCTGCTGTGGGGCTTGCTTGTCCTTCCACACTAGGCCCCGTCTGATGCAGTCTACATGAAATACACTCGATGCACCTGGTTGTTCACATAGAAATAAAGCAGGGAGCAATGAATGTGGACGGTGCTGACAGCTGTCAATGCTCCAAAACCAGTGTGCAAGGAGGAGGAGGGGGGTTTGCTGAAGCCTGTTGCGGACTCCCTTTAAAAAAGAAACGATTTAAAGAATCCTCTTCCTTTTCTTTCTTGTGCATTGCATGTCATGTCTCCGTGTTTTCCACAGCAGCTCGTCCCGGCCGTCACTGAAGCCCAGCATCACCATCTACATCTGTTTTTTGTTTTTTTCTCTGTGTGTGTGTGTGTGTGTGTGTGTCTGCTTATCAACTCCAGCCTTGATTCAAATTAAAAAGCGCATAATCTATGGTAGCATTTGTAAACTCATCTCTCCCGGAGCTGGCGGGCAGCAGACGCCCTGTGGAGCATCTCCTTGCTCGTAGTTTTTTTCGGAAACCGCGTCGATCCTCCTCCGCCGCACTTCCTTTCGCATTGTTCCAGTCAAGCCGAGGGAAAGCTCATGTTGGAATCCGTTAACAAATCCAAGGGCGTCTGGTTCAGAACAAAATCGGTTCGCTGAGGCCAGAAAGCCCCGAGCATGCAGGTTCGGGCTGCGGGATGACACCGAGGCCGATCCTCATTCTGCCCCGCAGCCCCGTTCCGTTCAAGCGTCCAGCCGTGTGACTAACAGGCGATATGCGGGATAACCGTGCGGGATGGAGATCTCCTACATGAGATGCGTTGTTTTGCTCCGGCAGGACACGCGGATTTCAGGAATAAAGCGCAGCATCCAGATCAGGATACTGCTGCTGCTGCTGCTGCTGCTTTAATGCTGTCTGAATGATCCATGGACAGGGCCGGCCCGAGAGTTTTTGCTGGATGTGGGCAGAGGCTCCCCACGAACCCCCCCAGAGAGTATTCATTCAGATATGTCAGGATTCACTGTTTTAAATGTTCCCATTTGTTCATTTAAAATACAAAAGACACATAGATAAATATCAGTAATTGCATACATTTGGCATTTTTGGCTTAACTGTGGTATGATTGGGGTTATACATAATAGATAAGGAGGCGCCAGCAATATATGGCTGAGTTAAGGCATGTTTATAGCAAGCCAGAAGACTGGGCAAAGAGCGGTATTAAGTATAGGGATGGTATGGCATGTTTATGGCATGCCAGAAGACTGGGCAAAGAGCGGTATTACGTATAGGGATGGTATGCATGTTTATGGCAAGCCAGAAGACTGGGCGTGAGCAGGAAAAGCTGATTTGGAACATTTATGGCTATATTTTGGAAGTCCACATTTTGTTTTGGGTGAATTTTGGCTCCCTTTTGGTATGATTTAGGCTTTCCTAATTTGGACATCCACCCATAACCTTGTCAAAATGACAAGCCAGATTTGGGCTAAGCCAAAAGATTTTTGCTATCTGGGATCACTATTCAAAGACCCAGAACAATGCCAGATAAACATACACACACTTCATCTTAAAAAAATATATGAGAGTGGTACGTTAGCGCTGATGACCATAATGAATGTACTGACTAACGAGGCAGTTGCAGTGGTGCTCCATGTATTTTAATGGCTGTCATGCAGGGTACTCAGATCTGTGTCTGCAGCCCACTGGGTTGAAGTTAGCCAAGGTCACTGGAACATGTGGCACTGGTGATGGCATGAAAAGCTTCACAGTATGGCCTGGATCACTGCCCTCCTCATGGCTTTATGCATCAACAGCTGTGTGTTTGCTGGACCCTGTGAAATGCTTTGATGACATCCATTCGTCTATGGAGCTTTAGCAGATCATTTATTATTGGCTATTGTTGAATCTTTAATGGAATCAGTTCAAAAACCAACTAATTAATAACTAACTCATTTAGTGTAAAAGGTGATCCACACTTCTCTTTCCTGATTGGAGCCGCAATTGCAGTGTTTCAGTTGGAGTACTTATGCTTGGTGCATATATGAACATTTTCTCTATGTTTTTTGTGGCAGCAGTAAACTCGGCTTGGGAACTGGAGGATGCAAATCTCAAGTCCAGAATGGATCATATATGGAGTATGGACTGGTAGAGGTGCTAGTTCATCTCGCACAGAACCCCTGACACGAAGTCCATTAGCCCTGTGAGTGAAAAAACAATTTCCACATTGGGGATTAGTAAAGTAAATATTCTTCTTTAAATTAATTTATTTCATTAAAAAAATATTCCTCCACTAGGGGGAGGTCGCGTACCACCTGTGGTACATGTAACATAGATGGGTTTAGATGCAAGGTATGCTTTAGGATGTGCTAATGTTGTAATTGACAAGTTACTATTATGATGGGTCCTCTAGTTCTTCGATCAAATTCGGATAGAGGTGATGGAGGTGCTCCACCCAGATAGGGTTTAGCCATAATGGCAAACTCAAGGATTTAAAACAGTTATCTACAAACCATTGACTCCACGGTCTATAGTGAAAACTTGACCCTTATTTATTTACATGGCTGAGAATGAGGAACGTTTGTCAGTATTTGGTGAATGCTTCTGAATGTGCTGCATCTGCACTGTAAACCAAAGTATTAAAGTTGTTAAGACCTTATAAGTATAAATTAGGAACATTTTAGACAATAATAATAAAGTCAGTCCAGCAAACTTAAATCTTTAAGTCGTGATTCACTAAAAGAGCGAAAGTTCTGGTAACTTTGGTGTCTTTGTTGTGAAAATGGGGGCGCGGTAATTTTCCATGTTGACATTATAGTTAATATTGGAGCTAGAGTCAACTCTGGCTTATGCTAGTAACACTTGTCTGGGCAAGTACCTTTCAAATAGGATAGTTTGAACTTCATCGTTATAACAGTGTGAAATTATATGTTACTACAACTACAACTGAGTTAAGAGAACCTGAAATTGTTGACTTGTTAATTCATCTGAACTCCCAACGCGACCCACATCAAAATGATACCAGACTGAGTAACAGAATCCTAGTGATTTTCACTTTCATTAGGTTTCGGTTTATTTGATTCTAAGGAAGGGAATTTTGAAGTGTGACTCACCTAATTTTCTTTGTTATCAAAGCACCCGTGGGCCAAAATTTTGAACCAAAAAAATATGAAAATTGACAAGTGAGGTACACAGTATATTTATATATGCATGGCAATCAGAAACCCCTTTAAGAAAAAGCACCACAAATACAGCACACGTATTACTTTACTTGAGTGTTTTCCTTTAATGACAGATTTCACTTCCAACTCCACTACAGAGGAATTTTGTTGTAGCTGTAAGCTGTAACTAGTTATTTTACCAAATAAAAAATTGGCAACAAAACACCTGAATATGATATGATATAATGAAAATATTTAGTTCTTAAGTAATTCACCCAACAGTCCAGTAAGTATTGCAGAAATCCTTAGTCGTATCATAATCAATTAGTTGATTGACAAAAAAATCAACGTGTTAAATTATTTTGATTTCATGTTAAAACATTCCTGGTTATAAAATGATTAAAATCATTTAAATGTATTTGTAATAACGTTGAGGTCTGGACTGTTAGTTGGACAAAAAATACATTGTAAATGTGTCACATTTGTGTCACATTTTTTATACTAAACAATCAATGGATTCATGGAGAAAATAATCAGCAGATGAATCCAGAATAAAAAGAACCATTGGTTTCAGTCCAATACTAAATAGTTTCAAAAATGACACAATCACCCAATGAGATCAGAGAGTAGAGAGCACACAGTCAGTTACTGATTTAACCACATTACTCTACTAATTTTCTGTACTGAGCTGAATATGATCCATGGACTCATCATGTGTGAACATTTGGACCATAGATGAGGTTGATGCTTGATCCATGTTTGATTTTCAGTGGTTTAGACTCACTGCTTCATATCCTGTAAACACTATGTACATTTCACTTACTTTAACCTCAAGTAAATTATCAGAAGTAATACAATTCAGATTCAAGACAAACGTAAATGTTAGTTTGTTGCCTTGAACTGTGACTTTTTGACACAAACGTCTGCAAAACATTCACAACCTATAAACCACTTAGACTGCTTTTGAACTAAAATTGTATTTGTGTCATTTCTCATCACTCATGAACAACATGACTTGCTGTTACAGCTTGTGCTTTGTTGCTTGCCACCTTCAGATCGAGATCAGCACTGAAAGATGTGACACCTGATTAAAATGAGTAAAAGAGTGCAGGAGTGGTTGAAGCGGATGCAGATCTTCATTATTTCTCTAATTTTTATCGCCGATAAGATCATGTGACTATTCGGAAACGATTGAAAACACGTAACAGGTTTATGATAAAAGCTGAGTTGGTTTATTATAACTGAATACAAGATGCAAGATGTATCTAATTGCCTGTTTGATAAATGGATTTCAACACAAAATGAAAAGTTGTACAAGGACAGAATTTACAACGGGGCTGCTTTATTGGATTGCAATGAATTGTGATTGAGTTTTATTTAGCAAAAACATTCACAATCAATCAAATAAACATTTTACAGACACAAAACATGTCATTCATTATAGTAAAGAAACTCAATTTAACAGAACAATCGTGACCAATAAAGTTTCACTGACGAAAAAAATAAAAATGCAAATTAACCAGATTTTATCTTGTTTTTCCATGATTCATTCATTCAAATGAGACATTTTGAAAACCACCTAATCTGACACAGCAGTTAACATGTGGGACACATCAAGTACGTCTTCATAAACACTGATCCTTCAACAGCAGCATGGTTACAAAGACACAGAGCTACACTTCAAAAACATAATGCACAGGGATGCACAGGACATGTTTTCTGCTGTTGTTTCCTTGATATTTTCCGTATATCCTTCATTGTCATACCATCCTGTAGTGTTTTTCTTTTCTTTTTCTTAAATGATCAGTCTGAATGAAATGAAAACAAAATGTGGGGGAGACAGGAAAACTAGAATATAAATCAGTTATAGGTTTAATTTGCCAAACCCCAGAGAAATGTTTTTTTTTTTTTGCACTGTGCAAGGTTAGAGCATCCGTATCAAAAGAGTTAACACAGCATGCAGCAAGTTTATCTCAACATTTACACCAGTGAATTTTCATCATTGTCGCATTTTAGAATACAATGATAAAGAATGCTGCCAAACATGAACATGAACAGAGTCTGCAGTGGTAATTTCCTCAAAGATTACACACAACAAAAACAAGCATGAGTTGCATAACTGGCACTGGACTCAGACTAGTTGGAGCTGTAGCCCCACCAACACATTAGCAGACGCTGTCAGACACAAAGTTCTGTCTGATTTGCTTTATTCGGTCACCATTTGTCCCATTCTCTTAAATTTCCATAGCGAGTATCTATGTGCTTAAATCAACTGGATGAGTTCACATTGTCCGACTGTTTCATTTCACTTTGCTTACAGCATGATCACAATGGACTGTTTCATCATTTAAAAATAAAACAAGAAACCAGATTTCTGGTGAAAATGATAAAGTGCAGCTTGTACCACAACCCTGCCATATACAACTGATGTGCAACAGCAAATACATGACTGAGTTCTTATTGAAATACTGCTTGAGAAAACATTTATGCCAATATACCTGGCAGTCACAAAATGGTGATAAGATATCTGACCACAGTATTATTTAACTTTTCATGGTTCTGTTTACATCTTGGCTAAGCTAGGGAAAGATCACTGTCTGCTTTGAAAAGTGACTTAAACACAAAATCTAATTATAAAGTGAAACCACAGACAGGAGTCTGTGAGCTGCATTCTCTGGAGTCCTGCATTTTGTATGATTCCTGTGCCACAGATTATTATAGCGCATCATTGAACATCATCCAGGCAGCCATAATGTTTTTCAGCACAATGTGATTTAGGAACAATTTAGTACTCTGTGTCTGTTATGTAGGGGACAGGTAGCGGACAGGGGTCAGCACAGCACAGGTCGGTCTGTCAGTCTGTCTGTCTGTCATGGACGGCTCTCTCATGAAAGTAAATTAGGTGGCCATATTAGAATCCCCTGAATAATAGTGATTTAACCTCAATAATAAACGTATATTTAATGAATACCTCTCTGACAGTGTCTATCAGAACTGAACATTAGGATCTTTGTGAAGGCAGAATTCATAGCAGAGCTGTGGTATTGGATCACACTGGATCTTATACATACAAATTAAGTGTATATATTTCACTACAGTAAAAAAAATGTGTTTGTAGAAGGTTTTTATAAGTAATACTAACTTTGAGCCTTCATTTATATTCTTTTGAACTTGATTGTAGTTATTGGATATTTTACAGATGCTCACAAAGAGGAAGGTGCCATTGATTATTATTTTTCCCAACTGTAAAATCTCTCTTCCCATTTCATATTTTTATTGAT
Organism: Larimichthys crocea; assembly: GCF_000972845.2. Taxonomy (NCBI): domain Eukaryota; kingdom Metazoa; phylum Chordata; class Actinopteri; family Sciaenidae; genus Larimichthys; species Larimichthys crocea. Next base: position 7,848,672 of record NC_040025.1, read on the forward strand.
CAATCTAAACTGGGTCCCAGAACACATTTGTCTGCCAACACTGACACTTTGCGACTCATTGTATAGTTCACTTCAAATTAACTAACAGGTGATATTACAACATATATGACTGTTGTCTGAAGTCTATCTATTTATTCATTTGTTGACCATAAACAAAAAGGTCACTTCATTATTGCATTAATGATGCAACACAGATTATTTTAAATGCAAAAAAATAATACTTTACACTTTTACTGAACACAAACGATAAAACATTATGATGAAGCATGCGTTATTATAGATGCATCAATACGTACTTCACTTCACTGAACACATACTGTGATAACTTGCACACTGCATGGATTGTTATAGCACACTTACTACAGTTGATTGATTGAGGTGTGTGTATAGGTGAGTGTAGGCAGTCTTAATGTGTTATAATAATGACACATTTGAAGACATTTGAAGTTATAAGTCAAATATGTAATGTTTCATGACAGTTGCAATAGTACAGAAAGCACCAGAAAGCATTATGAATGTATTATAATTCATTATGAATGCCCCATATCACATTTAATACAAAGCGTTACCAAATTCCTCTGTGGGCTTGAAGAATGGAGATTGAAGGTTTAATGGGCTGTTAACAAATCTGTAACTAGTTTGTCTCATAAAACTACGAAATGTTCTAGATTCCGCCACAACTGCCCCAACCACCTCCATAAATGTCATCAAGGATAATACGTGCTCAGCACTCTATGCTGCTAACAGACTTGACATATATATTTTTAATTTCATTTTCGATGTATGTAGATGGAGCAAATTGTGACACATTTCAGAAGATTTCCTGTAATTTAGTGTTATGATAGTGTTTTCGACGTAAACTGAACCGTTTTTTAAGGAGCTTAGTTTGAGTGAGAAAATGGCACAAGCGATGAAAGGCATTCCACAGTTTAGTCACTTTGACTTCTATCATGCTGACTGTGTGAACTCAATAGTGAGAAATATGAGTTGAGCATGATTGTAAAAAAGCTTTCATTAGTAATGGTTCTCAGTTTTCTTTTCACACAATCTTCACACTGAAAATATGGTTCACAAAACTGAGTTCACACAGCTCATTCACTGGAAATAAAAAACCTTTGACTCTACGATCAGCCTGAACTCACATGTGTTTGCTGAGCAAAATAGAAGCACAGAAAGTCAAGGAGGCAGCAGTTATGTCATATTGGGGTGTGTAATTGAGAGAAATCCCAGTGGGCCGCTTCACTTTCACTTCACTTTTGGGCCGGTCAGGGTAAAAAATATTGACATTTGTCACATTAGTCTATACACATGTACACATGTTCCACATGCTATGCCTGACACCACAGTCTCTGCATGGGTTGTACCATGTGGGGGTGTTTTCCCCTCCCAGATAGAGTTGGTTGGGTCCACATAGCCCCTCTTTTCCAAAAGGTGTTCTCGGATCAGCTGGCCCTACCATAGTGAGAAGAGTAAGGGAGGATGGATAGAAAGAGGCCAGGTTAAAAAGGGGAGGAGAAGGCGGCCAAATGTGCCACGCTGAGGACAGACACTAGTGGTAACTGGTAAAGAGAGATATAGGCCGAATGTATTATTATTATTATTATTATTATTATTATTATATTATGATTATTATTATTATTTAGTAGTATTATAGTATTGTCAACCTATTCACAAGCAAAATATTAAATCAATTAAAGTATTAGCCTTTTGTATCCCAATATATTGCGATAATGCAATTATATATATAAATATATAATGATCAAAACTCAGTATGTAGAAGCTCTTTAACCAAAATAATATTTTTAATGCTAAAATATAATAATTATTGTTATGGTGAATTAATTTTCAAATGTACCTTTTTACAAAAAAAAAAAACAGAAAAAATAAACCACGAATCACATTATTATTTCTTGATTAAGATGTGAAATTATAGTCATTTACTTGCATTCCTGAACAGAAGAATTACTTTTACTGGTTGAATGGTGAAACACACCAGGGCTGCCCCCCTCAGCCTGTTGGTCTTCGCCGTTGCGATTGAGCCTCTCACTATGAGTATTAGGAACCACCACTTCTATTGAACCCATCCGATTGGGTAAAATGGATCATCATATTTCAATATGTGCGGATGATGTTGTTCTCTTCATACCCTGGACCTGAGCAGTCCGTTCCTTTTTTGATAGATCTTATGAGAACATTTGGTGAATTTTTCGGGATACGCAATTAAAGAGTGAATTTATGTTACTGGGCACTGATCTATAGTGATTTTTTAAATAATCTCCTATTCAAAATCACAGATTGAAATATCACGGAGTAGTTTTGCCAAAAGACAAATTTTTAAGTTGAACTTTCTTCAGAAAGTGGAAAAACCTGGAAGTGACATTGTCACTCTTTCCATGGTGTGTCAATAAATTCCATTAACATAGTCTCCCTGCTGAGGTTCTTGTATCTCTTTCAAAATGTACACATTTTTTGGCACAGTCTTTTGGCAGTCATTTCTGGTGCACCTTGCTAAATATGAATGACCCTGACCAGCAAGGAAGTTCAAAGAGTGCCATCCACCTTTCACTGTTTAGTACTTGTACCAAGACGCTAGCACCAGTCATACAGTAGTATATCATTCTTTTTAAATATGCTCTGTGTTTGTTTGTTTGTTTGCATGTTTTATTTTTATTCATTTTTTTCTGATGTGCGTCTCAGTTCTCTGTAACCTGTTATCTACAAAATTTTAATAAAGATATTGAAAATAAAACTGAAAAAAAGAAACATTTATTTCATTGTTCATTGACTTTGTTCGTTGGATGTGATGTGTCATTTCACTTCATTACATTTCACCTGTAGGTGTTGTAACATTTGCAAACATAAAAAAAAAAGACGCGCATAAAAAAAGTGCAGCGACCAACAGACGAAGTCCTGAAAAACATAGGTTACCTAATAAGGTTAATAATGGCAACACGTTGTAAAGGAAATCGACATTTGAAAGGACCCAGGCTTCCGCTCTGCCTCAGTGGCACACGGTTAGGTGAGATGACCTTTGACAACACAAAAAATAACCTCAGAACGAGCTGTTTACACCTGTTAGAATGTCATACAGCATGTTACTGGGCTTTCCCCCCCCGCTTACTTGCTGTTGATGCTTCCTCTCAAATATGTATTGGTTTACCATTTGAGGTTGTTGATACTGAAAATGACTGAGATGATGAGTTTACACAGAACAACCACTCTGACGCCAGGAGATCATTTTCTGAGGAGTTTTAAAACAAAAAATTTGACGTTCATTATCGAAAACTGTCCTGACCTGACCTTCATGCTGGTGCAGTGTGTCAGATTTGGGGCCTTTATTTTCAGAATAAGGTAGACATGGAATATAATATTCATGATTATGTTTTCATGCATAAATAAGATTTTTTTTTTATTTGTCTTACTTAAAAATGTTCCTTTCATATCTACAGTGGGAGCGGGTCCTCTTTCATGGAGGCCGTCGTGTTGAAACACTTTCTACAGACTAAACTAAATAGTGACTCTAGACGGGGCGCTTAAAATGTTTGTTTCTCTTTTACACTAAGAAGGTGAGGGTGATGTGAGGAGATTGCAATGCAGCAATACTACTAGATGCAACTAAATTCTACACACTGGACCTTTAAGGACTGTACTTACAGGATCATTATTTTAGTGGCAGAGATCTGCGAATATGGTGACAACGATTTAAAGAAGTTGGGTGGTGCACGAGACATGAGGCAAACTGTGGTTTACTTCAGTTTGGTCTCTATTATAACCTTAAATTAATCTGGTAGTCTCACCGAGATCAAGATCAAGGTCATCAGAAATGAAAATCACACGTCTCTTGAATGTTCAATCCATTTATCTAAGGGACAACTCTCAAGTTTTTAACGTCCTGTAATGCACTCCATTGCTATAGTGAAAAGTAGTGGAAAGCAGTCTGCACCAGTTCAGTATTTACTGGTGGGGTGTATACAGTTAGGTGTCCTGGGATCTGCTCTGATGAACTGTAGTTTTTAAAGTTTGGAAGAGACTAGATGTCTAAACAAAATGAGAGATGTTTTACTCCTGTGAAGGAAACCCATTTTCGTTCGTTATCTAAAAGTTCCGAAACATTATGTCTGTGGATGACAGGAAGAAGTAAGACAGAATGATGGCTTCATTTTCTCTGGTAAGCATTCAGTACAAAGTAATCTAGACATGGTTCGAGTTTCAGAAAAACCATGTGGATGCAAGTTTGTATCATCCACATAAAAATACACATTTTCACAAATCACATCTCAAGGGATCATACAGTCAAATCAACCCCTCTCTGAAAAAGATTCAACAAACACAGGACTTACCGCAGTGATGCTGTATTGTTTAAACTAAACACTGACAGTAAATGTATAGAAATAGTCCAGTGTTGTCTCATAGCTTGAAGAACAGAGAAGACATTTTTGTACACCTAATTCCATCTGTGACGCGTTTTAGCATTTTTAAACCACAGATGGAATGAATATAAAGAGAAAACTGACAAAACAACACTTTTCTTTTGAATTCCGCACTCAGAACTTTCACTATAAAATGTCATCGGCACTAAATTCAAACACTCACCCCCTTTGTGCTGAATCAGCCCTATCCAGCATTTTGTGAGGGAAGGAGTGAATCACTGGCATATCGACAATATGATTTTCACTCTGAATCACGCACATAGAGCTGGCAGATCATTTACAGTATACATTGCAAAAACCAGAACTTTGTCAGCAAGAATCAAAGCAGAATTGTCACCTCATCATCATGTGCCTGGGCATGTTTGTGGGACCAGAAAGTACAGTCATCAAAGCTTTTCACACTGCTGATATTCAAACAAGAACAGTCAGACACAGTATTGGCCATCGATATAGAAGCTTGTGTACATCGGAGATGCAGTGGCGGCTGTTTCCCCACACACATCTGCACCACAGTCTGCTTAAAAAGCTTCTTCAAAACTGTCAGGAACTCACATTCAGCCTGAAATGAATAGAAGGTAAAAAAATAAAATAAAATAAAAAACATGAGAAAAAAGAATGTGTGTTTGGATAAAAGTAGACAATAGATTAATACATTTCAACATTCATACAAGAGAAGACTTTTGCCACTGAAGACACTTGCCACAGGAAAGTCAAGGTTCTGGTGTTTCGCATGTGGATCAGTGTCACACTGCTTGGTTGACCAGGACATGTGAACTGAGCAGAGCCATTGTTAATGTTATCAGTAATACCTGTGGTTTCCTGATATGACAAGTCCAAGTGAAAAAGGCGTGTGGTCTTAAGTTGGTGTCATGGTACAGTCCATACAAGGATTCATAGGACTAATCTAACATTAACAAAGAAACCGGACAACACAAGAACTCTGATGGCTAAGACAACCGTGCTTTAAAAAATGTTGGGTTTAATCAGATATGAGAGGAAATCGAAAAAGGAAACATGGGCAGAAAATGTTTTCATTTGTTTCTTGTTGTGAGGTTATGTAAATGTACAAGATGTAAATCAGTGAGTAGTGCAAACCGAGTTTGGGGAAAGATTGTGGTGTTGGTTAAATATTACAAGACACGGCTACTTGTTCATTTATGAATAATATCTTTTTAGAATCTGGAAGTGTTTTAGCAGATCTAACCGCACTTTGTCTTATTAGGAGAAAACTGCCCACACTGAGCTCTGTGGATTCTAAGAAAAGTCTGAGAAAACTTACTACTGAAATATTCGGAGGTTTTCAGTATCGCAGAATATATTTCAATTGACCTCCACTGTACTGAAGTGTATACTGCAATGAGGGCAGCCTCAGTGGCATTTCAAATTGAACTTAAACTCACAAAAAAGTAAATTCATTAATATGTGTGATTTTTGGTGAAGCAAGCCTTTAAAGGAGCATAGCCGCTACATTCTCATAGAGAGCAAAGCAGCAGAGAACTAAAACTAAAAATCCCATTTGGTCATCAGAAAGAGCAACAACTAGAGCGTGTGATACTTTAATTTCAAAGTCACAGATGTGGGATGTAAGATGAGACAGAGAAATGTGTTGGACTTTCTGTTTTCCTGATGCAGGTACACTGAACTAAAAAAAAAATAACCTATTTAAAATAATCGACCTGCAAGCTCTGCATTGTTGTTTCTGAAAGAGCGTTTGGTAGCAGGTTAAACATACGCTAAGGTGGAAAAAGCCGTTACTGCAGCCGTATGAACTTTTGTACAAGGATGACTTGTTTGTTACTTTTGCTCGGCTATAAAACAGCTTACTTTCCAACAAACATATTTTTCAGGTTGCTATAGCAGTGTTTTTTTTTTTTTATCAAGTGTCCAATGTTCGTGTTGCAGTTTCTTGTTGTGTTTTCATTTGCTGAGGACAGACATGGGCTTTAACCTTCCAGCCTGCTGTTGCCTATAAATACTGAAATATCTCACAGCTTTAAGCTCTCTGCTTCCTCTGAGACTGCCGTCAGGTGAGTGCTCAGTGTTCACCTTCACTCTCAAGTTAATATTAACATCAAGGACCTTACACAATGATAAAATATTTTAGATGACAGTTTTATTCAATTATATTTGATTTTTTTTTCAAACAACTGAAGAAAAACTTATATATATAGAATAATATTAATGCAAACTTTCCAGAAATAACACAATCTATGGTTTCGATTTTATTGCAAAGTAATCTGCTTTCTTTAATTGTTTTTTTCTTGTGTTTTTAATCAAAATCACACTTCTTGCAGTCCTCTTTAGATTGAAGTCTGTCTCTCATACTTTAGTCTTTAGTTACCGAAAAAAACATATTTCCTGTGGAATAACTCCCCCTCTGATTCATTTCAAAGGAAGACAGAAGCAAGCAGGAGGCTCTGAACGGAGGAGATACGGTAAGCACAAGTCTTAGTGTTTTACACCAAAACTTCAAAGCATCTAACTGGGATAATTACAGGGTGAGAAAAGGCAAAAGAATATAGAATATATAAAATAAAGTAAGATTACAATGTATGTGTTCAGGGAAATGGTCAGCAAGGGCAAACCCAGTGAGCGTATGTTACAGTCGACACATCCAAATATTTTTAAATGAATATATTCATGAAAAACAAAAGCAAATGTTATGCACACAAGCTTTCAGAGTAAAGAACACAACAGTACTCGTTTGAATCAAGGAACAAAAATCCGTTTTTTAAATTTATTATTATGTTAAACCTCTTTATCGTTATGTGATGGCGATGGAGGACTTGCTGAGCAGCTTCACACACAAACGGCAGCAGCTTTTTCTTTTAGCGTAGTTTTGATTCAATTTCAGTTGGCTTTGAAAACCATTTCCCCAAAATGATGAAAAGCTCTTCTTAAATAAACCCCTCAGTACAGTCAAATTAAAGTTGAATATTTCTTGTTTTTTTATCTGCAAAATAACTTTTGGGAAATCTCCCAAATGAACTTGGAGCATTCAGCAAGGTGTTGTTAAGCTGCACGTTCATTTAGAATGAATGCAGAAAACAATAATAAACTATGTTTAACTGAACTGGTCACAACTGGTGATGAGGGCTCGCAGGTCAAAAATATATGAGGAGAGTAAAATGGACTTTGTGACGATTCGTCTTCTCCTGTCCTGAACCTACATTCAAAATGAAAGTAAAATCTTTTATATTTTCCCATCATAGTCTCTGAACTTACACTTATATAAAAATTATTTAGTGTTTAGTACTTTCTTTCATTTATATGGTGAAGTGATACAGATTTGCTTGAGATAGGTGCAGTATATACATTTAATTTATACAAACTCAAACCCTTCTATATCTTACACATTTGAATATAACAAATGTGTGATGTTATAGTTCATGCAACCAAAATATATTTTAAAAAAACTAAACAAATATTATAAAGTTCCTCTGTGTCCGGCACAGATTGAAAGACAGACCTTTAATTGTGCTCCCTGTGGATGTCTCACAATTTATGGCCAACAATGTTGTTGGTGCAGTGCGGCTGATGTAATTATTTTGTTTCTCATTTCCTCCCCGGTTTCTTAACATGTACACCTCGTAATAGTTATGAGCTTTTTGAACGTTTCACTTTGCTAACAAATGTCAGATTAAGCACACTTTCCACTCTGAAAGAACACACGCACTCACACACACACACACACACACATGCTGCTTATATTTATAATGATGACTCATATATGCCCATCGTCATTTAGTATCATGCTTTGCTTTGATGTGTGGACACTTGTGGAGATCAGTCTTTATGTGAGACAGACAGACAGACAGACAGACAGACAGACAGACAGACAGACAAAGTAGAGATATACCTGTGCATGCTGTGTAAGACCTCAGGAAACCTTTGTAAAAGCTGCAGCCATCTTATTTGCAGAAATCAGGAAATGGGGCGGCAGAGGTGAAGAGTCGCTGTGAGACATTCACCTCCTCATCTCCGGTACGTTGGTAAAAATGTACAAACAGAGCTCTTAAAGCATTTAATCTAAATCTAAATAACAATTTGAAAAATGTCTTATTTTGTTATGTTTCTAGCTTCAATGTGTCATATGGACTCTATAAACTAAAGTTATTCTACAAGCCAATCCACCGTAAACTTTTAACACCTAGAAAGTGAACCATGTATTTTACATCTTTATGTTTATATCAGGCCACAAACATGGTATAATGTCACATTTATAGACTATCTTTTTTTGTGCCTTGAATCTCAAACAAATAAGCTTTGTTACTTACAAACTGCAGGCAGACCTTTAAAGATCTAAACATTTTCAGCCACACCGACTGCATGACAGATTAATTCATAAATGTAATTCAATTTTGTAAAATATATACATTTATAAAAAAATTATAAAATTTAATAACATCTTTTATATTTCTATATTATCAGAGAAACTGTTTATGAATCAAATGAGACAGGAAGGTCAGGTTCAGCCAATACAGTAAAACACTGTGTAAATCCTGGAAGGTCAGGTTCAGCCAATACAGTAAAACACTGTGTAAATCCTTCATTAGTATCAAACAATTCTGCTCATTGATGAACAAAATTGTCCAAAAGGGTATTACCAAAAACAATCAAAAGTAGATCAATATTTTTCTGCCATACGATGAAAGACTTATTGTATACTAAGTCACCTAATCCTCACCCCCTGCTTACTCTTGTCTGGCAGCTTCTTGCTCCCTCACTCCCTCCTTTTCTATTCTTAGCTTCCTCTGTCATTTTCCTCTTTAGTCTCTTCTCCCCTGTCACGTCCATAGAGTCTGCTGCTCAGAGGGTTCTGGCACCCTGTCAGCATTACCTGGGCCTGAAAACCTCCTCTTCTTATTCCCGGTGGTCCAAAACACCTGTGGTACAAACACTAACACTCCCCCAGTGTTATACTATACTCACAGTCCAGGCAGCCCGGCTAATTAACTGAGCTAACATTATCTAACAGCAGCTACGGTTGTCAGCAGTTTACTTCATTGTCCATCAGGAGAGTTGAGGCGGAGCAGCTGGAGGACATCAGAGAGAAAACCAGAAAAGTTGGTGTTGTGTGACTTAGTGCCTGGAACACAAAGTCAGTGTAGCATCAACATGATTTTAAATCTCTTATTTTATGACAGAAAGGATACACAATGTTGCTTCAATGCAGATGAACAATGCGGTTGAGGTTCATGTCTCTGTGAACGTGTCTCAAAGTAGTGATCTAATGCTCTGACGAGGATGTGATCTCTTTAGAAAAAACGAGGTGTTATGGTGATGATAACATTCTGTGTGGGCCACTTCCTGTTGCTCCTTTGTTATTTTAAATCGGTCTACCTGCAGCGATGCCTCTGAAGGCTGAGAAGAACCCAGTAACCGTAATGAAACCTGTTATCATCAGGCAATCAGGAGATGATTAAGTATGCTAATTTAGGGTAACATACTGAATTTATTTATTTATACTGCTGTTATGGAATTTTCTATCCTTAGGTTACAAGAGGTCATGTGTGGGCCTTGAGGTCCTCAGCAGTATTAGTTGTTTGGCTTTGGTTGAGAACAGTAGGTGCCAGTCTATCTCAACACTGTGGTGACCAGGGTCGAAGAGACCTATTGCTGCCTTCATAGACATAATAGATAGCCTGACATTGACGTTCCAATCTGTGTAAACAGACATCTGTGTCTCCAGACTAGAATATGCTGACAATAACACCTCCATGAGTAAAAACATTCTCTTTTTCTGGGCGTGTAGTATTTGTGGTGTTATCTTGGGGTTTAAAGTCCGACTCAGGCACTTCTGATGAACTTTGAGAGTGTCTCTAATTCTCCTTGATCAAGCATCAATAAATAATACAGTATAAGACATCAGAGGCTCCTGAACACTTTCTTCCCTCCTGACCGCACCATTGACCTTTGACTTCAGCAAATTCTCCACAGTTATTATACACATTAAGAACTTATACTTACAATAATAAATCACAAGCTAGTTTTTTCCTAGCCTGCAGTTCTGCCTCCTGGACTCTTGCTTGAATAATATTATTATAAGTCTTAATGTTTCATATTCTTAAACAAACCAAATCAAACGAATGCCTTCTTTAGTGAGCTCTAATATTTTCTGTGTGGAGTTTGCATGCTCTCCTCCCACAGCACAAAGACATGTAGGTTAGTTGGTGACTCTAAGTTGGCTCTAGGTGTAAATATGAAAATATTTGAATGGATGTCTCTATATATATATGATGAACTGGTGACTTGTCCAGGGTGTACCTCGCCTCTTGCTCAGTGTCAGTGGTATAGGCTCCAGCCCCACTCTAGTGAGGATAAGTGGTTACAGATATTGGATAGATGGATATAAGTATAGTGTGTTAAAATATAGTTAAGCTACAAATGTGATGTAACAAAGTGCAATTTGAGGTATGGGAGTAAGTGAGTAATAAACCCGCACATTGATAGTAGTACCAGAATGAGGCATCTGCAACTTTCCACACTGTAATATGGCTGATTACAATATCCAGACAGGAAATACTTCTTTGAACTCATTTACAGATGTTTGATTTTAGATGTTGACTCACAGAAAACCAATCCAATATCAACCATCACAGAAATCTCTGTGTGTAGTGTCATGACTAAAGCTCTCCTCTCCTCACTTAGGCAGTGATGGGTTTCTTCTGAGGGAGATAAAATTGAGAAGAAGAAAAAAAAAAGCCAGAATGAGAGATGACAGTGAGAAGCCACAAACATGTTGAGCGCTCTTACTTTCTAGTGAATTCCTGTTTCTATGAGAGTTAATTTACATAGCACATGCGGTGTTGGCTGTTTATTATAGAGGTGCACGCTTCCATATCTCTGATGTTACAGTGAGTAAACTTAAACAAAGGGCCACATGCCAACACCAATATATAACAGATTATTGGACATAATTATTGTTTGACATGTCAGAAGCTTAAGCTGTAGATTTCACTGAGCCAAAACAAGATAAACATGCATGACTGCATGCTTTTAAACTCCAAGAGAAGAGGAAACAAGAGAAATGCTGGTTGCATACTAGGACTGAATAAGGAATGAAAGGTTGAGACTGCAGTCACTGCTTGCGAATAAACATATTTATTGCTACACTTATATTTTGCTTTTATTTGATAAACTAACTTTTCCACTTTTTTTAAACACACAAATTAATAACAGGGGAATGGAAGCATACAAAGAGCAGCTTTTTGCATGATCACAATCGTCACCAATCATGACCTTTACGACTGACTTTAGCAGAGTACTTATTTTAACCCACACCATAATCCTTCCTTATACCTAACCAAGTCATTTTTGTGCCTTATATTAAGCAAACCCTAACCACAGCACAGTCACATCTTAAAGCAGATCGGCCTTTCAGGAGTAATTTGGAACAGCTTTACAGAAAAGGTGTCATTCTATGGGGAAATCACACATGGTGCCTTTTGTTATTTCATTTGGATGAATCGTTGGGTTGCCGACACTGTCAGCATGTGCAGGTTTCGGTTTTGGTCTCTATACAGTCATGATGGTACCAAACCAACCAATTACTGACCCAGCTGTTGTAATAACATGTTGGCCATAAAGTTGAAATCATTTTGTTTTCAGACACATTCCTCTTTTTATTCGTATTTATCAGTCCTATAAGAATAAATTACATTGTCACAATCATTTCATGAGAAGAGGTAAAAATATTTTATTCCAACTTAATGGGCAGTGGACTCCCAGCACTTTGTGAATTGCACAGTCATTCATTTAAGCATTTCTCTGAAATCCAGCTTCACACGGTATCATTGCAGTGACACCACTCCAGATATCGTTTCAATAAGTGAAGTAAGTAGTCTTTCATGTATTATTTTAATGGTGGTCTTTTATAATGGAGATTATTTTACAGTGTAATATTGCTACTTTTACTGCACTGCACTACTACACTGAAGGTTTTGATGCTTTTTTTTCCCGTCATGAATACTGAGACCACAGTCTTTCATCACTCCTCTTCTTCTCTTCTTTAAAAAAAAAAAAAAAACTTTGAAAAACTACAAACCTTTCAAACGTAAAGTATGATGGCACTCTGACATCTTTGGAGAATTTTACAGCTCTGTACAACCGATAATATATAAATGAAGTATTGACTCCTGGAGAGATATCATCCAGGCATCTTCAACAAACAAAAGTCCCGGTGGTTGCAGGTATCAACATTCTGCTTGAAAGTAGAGCAGCTTCTCCCACTCATTCTATAGGGGGGTCTTTGTTGTGGTGACGCTATCACTGTGTGTTTGACAGTGTCTGTTTGTGTGTAGGTGTGTGTGTGTGTGTGTGTCTGTGTGCACCTGTGAATAATACAGCTTCTCTGAAGGTTGCTACAGGAAATGTTTTGAACCAGAAAATTTAAATATGTATATGGCTGGCTGAGTATAGTGTTCATTATTTTCATATAACTGCTTGGCTCTAACTTTCCTCATGTCTTAAACACCTAGGAGCTGTAAAGTAATGTTCATGCATAAATATAGTTTTGTTGTATTGAGAGACAAAAAAAACATTTTATTAAAATTAATAACATAAAAATAAAAATAAAATCTCTTTCATACTATCAAATTAATTAATGGACAAATTATCAATTAGTGCTTTTGAATCAATAAATATCTGCATCAATAGGACTGCAGTCTTGACCTCCCATTGGCTTGTGTCTAGAAATGAATATATTGTGCACACAAATAAATGAATACAGTGACAGAAGTATTGGGACAACACTATGATGCTCACAATCATACTAAATCCAGACTGTGAATATTAGTCTATATGTACTAATATAGTATTCAGGAGTGTCAAGAATCAAAGAAATCCAGGTTCAAGTGGCATTTTTTCCGATTGCTGATGGTTTTATATGTGTTTGTTTTGCAGTGCATTAAGCTAAAAAAACGTCCAATGCTGCATTGCAACTGTTTAAAAACAGTCACGTCATATATGGGAGTGGCAAAAGTCTGTTTTATGCATAGTTGGGGCAAAATAGCTCGATAGCGCCTCCCTCAGAGCAGGCAAGTTTCACCCAGACATACCAAATCAGTAGACACATGTACTGTATCATGTCAAGATCTACAAAAAAGCCTCTTGGAGCCAACAAAAATGGCCCTCAACGGGAAGTGGACCATTATTCTGTGGGCGCTATTTGCAAGTTTGTACCTATGTATTTAAGTCATCGTAAAGCCACAGTGATCTGTTATTTTTTCCTAGAATCTGTTTCTTAACATCTTAGTAACATTTCAACTCATATCTGAAAACCCTCCTTACACATGTCTATCTGTCTGTCAGTTAACAGTGGGCATTCATTTATTGATCTGAAAACTATTTCAAATATTTTTTTCATTGAATTATAAGTGTGGAAAACCATTTGGCCCTGTGGTGCATTTTACACAACATATAAACAAAAGAAAAAGAAAAAAATTATATGAAAAAAGTAATTTGTTTCTTTTGCAACCTTTGTTGTATTTTCAGCCTGAAAGCAGCTGCAGTTTGGAAACTTACAGCTTGTACATCTCATCCAGTTAATATTTTGTTTCCTAAATCTGATCTATTAAGCAGCAAACATGTTGGAGAGTGCTTTCATTCCAGAAATCATGAACTCAGAGAAAACAGGACACACATCTTAAAGTCTCTGCAGTGAAATGATGATGTCCCTCCTGTCACTGCAGAGATGCCAGAGACGTCTGATGAGAGTGTGAGATGTGGACAGCACAAAGCTCCACCAAAAGGTGACAAAAGGATCAAACAGTTGGAGGAGGCACACCCTGCTCCCCCTTCTCTTCCTCAGACCTCAGACAGTGTGTCACTGGCCACCTCAGGAAGTCAGGTATGCAACAAATGACATCATAGAACCAAGTGGGTGGAACAAACTTAACCACTTCCAGTGATTTCCTGGGTTGAAGGTGGCTGCGAAGGCAGTTGTGAAGAAGTATTCAAAATCTCAGTGTGCTCAAGTGCTCATTGTACTCATGGCCCCTTAATATTATATTACACACTTCATTCATTGATTTTTTTTAAAATTATTTCTACATTGTAGATTAACAGTGAAGACATCAAAACTATAAAATAACACACATGGGATTATGTCACAATAAAAAAAAAGGTAAACATAACAAATATGTTTTATATTTTAGCCACCTTTTTTTCTGATGACAGTCTTGATGACAGTTCGTACAAACACATTCTCACACTAATGTCTCAGCCACCTGGAACAATTTTTGGGCTCACTATCTTCAGCTCAAGAACACTTTAACTGGACTGAGGAAGCTGGGAATCGAATGAGTGACCCATTCTAGCACCAGAGGCACAGCTGCCCTAGTTTATTTTCAAAAGTTAATTAGTGAAATTTCTTGGTCTCCTTTGTGTGTTTGAGAACATCATTTGTGTTGTTTAGAGGTGATGTTGGCATACAGTAAATATCCCAGTCGACATATTGGTAAATGTAAACAGAACCACTAAAAGCACTTTTTAAAACACTTGTCACACACTTGTCATTCACACACAGAGGCCATGCAAGGTGCTAACTGCTCATCAAGAGTGATACATCATTCACGATGATGCTAAGCTCACACACACATTCACACATATGTTGCAGCCATCAGGAGAAATTTGGGGTTCAGTATCTTGCTCAAACATACTTTGACTGGACTAGGGAAACCGAGAATCTGACCAGCGACTCCACCTGAGAGCACAGCCACCCCAACTACTGTAATAATCTATATTATTGCAAGAACCGCTCAACTAAGTGAAGAGAAATGACAGTCCATCATTACATGAAGACACGAAGGTCAATAACTCCAGAACGATGTGGTAGTAGCAATGGTCAAGTTCCTGCATAGAAATGAGTACTGAGGGAGACCAATAACAAAAAGATAACTACTTTATCTGTAGTGGAGGAAAATCTAATGGAGGAATATCTAGACTCCAAATTTGATTTCATCTGATTGATGCTGTATCTTTGTGAGATGCACAGAAGATGAACGGATGATATCTGCATGTGTGGTTCCTACCATAAAGCATGAAGGAGGAGTGATGGTGTGAGGGTGATTTGCTGGTGACACTGTTTGCTGACACTGTTGGCTATTTTTTCCAAAATTCAAGGCACGCAAGGCTTCAACACACACCTCCAGGGCTAGTAAGGGCTATTTGACCAGATGCCCTAGCTTCCACAATCACCTGACCTAAACCCAGTAGAGATGCACTGGACTGCAGAGTGAAGAAAAAAAACTTCCAACAAGTGCACACCATACAGTAGTTGAGTAGTATGAGTAGTTCTTACCATAATATGAATTACTACAGTAGTTGAACAGAGCTATTTACTGTATTCCAGCACTACCCCTGAGCAACACAACTGATGTTCTCAAACACATTAAGAAGGCAAGAAATTCCATGAACTCACTTTTGAAAGCTGTTAATTGAAAATCATTCCAGGTGACAACCTCCCAAAGCTGGCTGAGAAAGAGTGTGCAAAACTGTCAAAGTCAAAGATGGCTACTGTGAAGAATCCAAAATATAAAACACATTTTGCTTTGTTTACATTTTTTTCTTTATCACATAATTCCATGTGTTGTTTAATAGTTTAGATTTTTTTGTGTTCACCTATAATAATAATAATAAAATGAAAAAAAAAACACTGAATGAGAACAAACTGTTGACTGATACTATAGCATTCAGTCGAATGAATAAAAGCCAGGACTGATGACTGATTCATCATTTATTTATATGATTCATTTATTTCATTTCTTGGATTGTTTAGACCAACTTCGATCAACATCTATCAACATCGATCAGCATTGATCAACGTAGATCAGCTTAGATCAACGTAAGAGCTAAGAAGAACTGAAAGACTCAGGAGAACTCATTAAACAAATGAATACATTAGCTTATAAACTAAATTATTAAATTCTCTGTGTGCCTTACCGTTACTTTTTTTTACCATACTCTTTTACGTTACCATTTTCAACATTTGTTCTATACACACTTGGCATCCTTCAAAATAAAAGCATTTTTCGAATAAAGGAATAACACAAAGTCAAGAAATGCACTGTGAGTCTTTCTGGGTCACTCGCTGAACAGATCCAGATCTTACGAGTCCTTTGAGTCACTTGAGTCAGTATGTCCATAAGCATAGAAATCCTACCAGTGAAACACAAGTTCCACTGTCTTGGACTACAAACAGGCTAAATAAAATTCATATTTGAGAGCTATCTATTGTTTGTGCAGGCTGTAAGTAGCTCCAAATGTTTATATTTAGCTGGCATGATATTCAACTGACACAAATAAAATAGTATTATATTCTCACAACTCACAGTCAGCATCATTCCTTCAACTGTACAGTAAATGCCACATAATAGAGATAGAAATTTCATTGAGATTAGATGATTGGAGTGAGCGGCTCCAAACTGTCTGGATCATTCAGATTGTCTGCTGTAAGAGGGCGGCTGTTTACAATTGCTGCAGCCTTGTACAGTAATGTCCTTAGGGAGGCGTCATTGAGTTTACCAGGAGAGAGTGAGAGCGTAGAGTTGAGGACGTTTACGCTTCTTATCTGTCATTCCCACACTCCAGCATGACTTGCATGAGCAGCATTCCAGCCAAAGTCACGTTGTTTTTCTGCAAGGAAAGTTGCGCCCTCACGTAGACTGCGCCCTGGGCGGTCGCCCACATTGCCTATAGCTAAAACCAGCCCTGGATGAGCCACAAATACTATACGCCCAAAAATAGTCAAAGAGAATGCATTTATCCATGTTAGTGTTACTGTCAGCATATTCTAGTCTGGAGACACAGTTGTCTGCTCATGCTTATAGAACGTCAACAGTTAGCTATCTATTATGTCTAGGAAGACAACATTCAGTTTCTTCGACCCTGGTCACCAGGCAACTTTGAGATGAGGCTGGCACCTGCACTCCTTCAGCAATCCAAACAGCGGCCTTGAGTCTTCTCTGATCTGGCTTAGTGCCGTCACTGTCTACGACCCCAAGGCCCATGCGAAAATTCCATAACATCATTAAATCTGTCAGTTACATCATTTTAATGTTTCCAACACAAATCAACTTGATTGAGAAAGCTATTGGAATTAGCTCAAATCAACAGAATAAGGCGGGACTTGATTCTGGAAGATTGTATTGGAAACTTTGAAATGGTCACACTGACAGACTTGCATGTGTGTGTGTGTGCGTGTTAGAGGACTTTGCCTAGCCACAGCTCTGCCTGTGTCCCTGGAACAGCATCGTAGTATTCAACCAGTGGATGAAAATGTAAAGGTTGCACATGCAACTGTGATGTTACAAATACTTAGAGGTAAAAACTCCAGCAATAGCTGTATTACAAAGAACAACTCTATCTACTGCTACAGGTCCCATTTAGTTGTTCAAGAACAAAGTTGTCCAAACACAGTTTTTCTTTTCTGTCAGTATCTGGTTTTTACCTCAGGAGTTGTTGGTCCTGGCTTGTGATTTCGAAAACAATATCCTTGTCCCTGGCAACTTTTTAGGAAAGGTCTCTTACTCTGCTTTGTTCATTTATCTAACTTCATGTCAGATCCTTTTTATGGTTGCCTTTTTTGTATCGTTTACAGTCGTCTAATACCACTATATTGCTAATTATATTATATTTTTGATTCAGGATTTCTTTTTGTTCTTTAGCAACATTTAGAAACATTTTTGTTATTTAAACTTGTTAATGTAGTGAAACAGGCAAATGTATATGGCTGCTTTAGCAGCATGGATTGTGCTAATGATGATATGATGATGAAATTCTGACTGCGCACCCTTCATCCCGTCCTTGCTTAGTCCTCCAAATTAGACAAACCTGACAATGAGAAAAGACTAAAAACACAAAAATTTTCTTGCATAACACCCTATGACTTCTTTTGCATTTTTGGTAATCACATCATCCACATGCTGTGCTAAACTGGTGCTTTCTCTTCTCAGTGTTGGAGCAGTATGGAAAACTTTAGACAGAAGCAGCAGAGACCATCGGTGTTGCGTCAAGTTCCTCAAACAGCTTCCAAACGACAACACGGTATGCACATCAGCAACATCATTATTCTACATGGCAATCAGTCCACCGTACTGACTTTTTTTATGAATCCCTTATTCAATATTTTTTCCAGTGTGCTTTAAAATAAAGTATGCAACTGGGCTTTAGACACACAATCATTCCTGTATTGGTGATTGATAGAAGAAAGATCTTACTGGCAACATATTTTATTGCATGTATTTACAACCAATCAAAGACCTACGTCAATCCTTTATCCTCTAGTGCGTCCAGAAAATATTGCAGCTGTCTCCATGTGCAAGGAAGAGATGGATGCAGGTCATCTTCCCCAGTCCTCTTCCCCACAGATGGGTTCCCCTCCCAGGCAAAGCCATCACTACTTCTTCCCGTTGAGGAGAGCAAAGCAGAGCTCCATTGAGGCCAGGCTTCATGATAGGTAAGTTTCTCACATTTTCTCTGAATGACAAATGATGACCAGTGAGAGCTTTGGCTGTGATCTCATTAGGAAGTCCAACACTTTCTCAGTGGGCACTCGGCTGCATCACCTTGTATTGATTCTTTGTGATTTTGTGATGCTGTATTCTATAATATACACATTCTCCAACTCTTCCTGGGTGATGCCAGCTTGTCCATAACTACACAACATATAAGATGACAGAAATACACAACATGGAGGTTTACTGATTAAATGCTACTAATGACTTAGTGATCAATGGTTTTCATCGGGGCTTCTCCTGGATATGTATGGTCCTCACTTTGTCCCAAGGCTACAGGGTCTCTGAAATTATCTAGTGCTCCTGGCAATACAACACTGTTTGTTTGTGCCTTCCAAAATCACAAACATGACTAATATGTGTCATATAGGGATATACTATACAGTATAAGTATAAAAGAGGGGGATGAAAAGACACCTTCTGTTCTGTCCATGCACCTTGAGCTCCCTCCTAAGAAGTTACCTGGCACTATAATAACATCGTACTGCTTTACGCTTTGCATTTTGCTCTTGGCAAAGTCATTCTCACAGCTTGAAGGTGCTTATCAACACTTCAGGTCAGGTCATTTAAAAAAAAAAAAAAAAACACCACTGGAGAGCTTCTGGGTGAGCCCAAAAGAACAGGGAGGCAACAGCCAATTTGAGGCCATGGCTCACCTAACATTTAGCCCGAGGTAGATCTGCCTGGTTGAAAAATCACCAATATAGACTCTACAAAGCTTGTATTGTTACTTTTGCTTATTACATTTGCTAATTCTTGACAGCCAACTTCCACAAAAACTTTTTGTCACTGTATCAAATATTTTTCAACTTTTAGCTGAGCTGTCTCTCCAAAGGTTTTGCCTCATACCACACTAACATAATTTCTGTTGCCCTCCAGCATCCCTGAGGGGACCAGTGCTTTGTTTGTTAGTGGCCTCTGCCGTTGGCCTGGCTGTGATGCAGTGTCTGAAGATTTTCCTAGTTTCTTAAAGTAAGTAGACCACTGAAAACTACATTTACTGAATCTCTCTCACTAGTTAGAGCCCAAACACCAGCCGATGCAGTGACCCTAAAATTTCAAGGTCCGTTATTGTAGATGAGAATCACATTTTGGAGGGGCTAAAGCTGCTCAAAAACTCATGTCAGTGTTGGTAAACCTGCATGTCTCAAATGTGTCATAATGGCTTGATAGCACCCCCTAAGGAACAGCCCCTGTAACACATTTCGCCGCTATGTATGAAATTGACTTCAAATTGGGTCAAGGCAATCTAATGACCTTTGTAATTACAAAGTGTGCAAAGTTTGGTAGATCTTTGAATGGTTTGGTGTCAAATTTTGATGGTTTGCCAAACAGTAATTTTCTGCCCCAAACTGCTCAGGTTGGATTACAATCCCGACCCAAAGACACACTTACAGCTTTCATTTGCTTTGTTTAAGCTAGCATCTTCTACTTTGGTCTGAGGTTAACCCTTAAATGCATCTTTTGCAACCTGGTTCTATATGTCTATTATTCATTTCATTAGGCACTAAACTCCTCAAACTAATTGTCTTTAACAATGTTGTGGAGAATTATTCATGGCATGCTGGCTGCAAATGATAGTTGGTTCTGTTGTGTTTTCCTGTTTGGCCTCATGATGGCACCGTTATGCTTATGCATTACGTTGTGACTATGGATAAATACAGACAAAATGATGAGGAGGTTTGTGTTCAGTTTTGGGTTGATGGGGTCAATTTGGGGCAAGGTGAATTTCCTAAAAAATGTTGGACTACAAACTTTTGTCCTGTTTTGTCTTCTAGGCATCTCCATTCAGAACACAGCCATGGTGACAGAAGCATTGCTCAGTGGAAGATCCAGCAAGATATTGTTCAGTGCATGGAGAGTCAGGTGGGAATATGAGAATCCTAGAAAGTATATATCTACATCATGAATGCTCTTGTAAATAAAATGGTTCAAAAGAAGGTGTAAGCTGTCTTTCCCACCCTAAAGCATGGCTTTGAATGACCTCAGCTACTTTAAGTAAATGTGAGGCTGACTTTAGCTCTGCGTGTAAAAACTCATTCAAACTAAATAAAATTCAACCATGGATATCTCTTTCAGCTCATCCTGGAAAAACAGAAACTCATTGCAATGCAACTCCATCTGCACCTCTCTGAACACAAATACAGTGATTTGGTATGTTGATTGAAATCAGTCTTGACTTCCACTGTCTCTTTCAGCTTGGTTAAACAAAAATGTAACTACATTTACTCATGTAGCATGAGAAATTGAATCTTTGTTTGTGTCCACCTCCAATCATTACAGGCAGCTTCTGAGTGGCCATATAGCCTTCCTCTATTCCTGCCCCAGCCTCCAGTAAGAGATGCAGACGGAGTGCAACAATGCAGCATTAAACATCTGGAGGAGTTGTCCCAGCGTGGCTACAGGGCTGCTGCTTCTGCCCACCTTCTACCAGGTAACACTGAGTCTATGGACAAATATTAAAACCAAAATACACTACTTTTTTTTTCAGACACATTCCTCTTTTTATTCCTGTTTACACACATCAGGTTAATTGTGTTTTAATTTTCACTGTGATGTGTTTGGAAGAGATCAAAAAAGATTTGAGAAGATACACTTTATCTATCAAGCTCTGTAATGTGTTAGGCTATTCACATCAGTGTTTCATATTTGTCATTTTTCACCATTATTGTCCTCTAAATGAATGAAAAACACAAGATTATTAGACTGGCTCAGGAGGTAGAACAGGTTGTCCATTGATCAGAAGATTGATGGTTTGACTGGCTCCTCCAGTCTGCAAGTGTTTTTGGGCAAGATGCTGAACTCCAAAGTTCCTTTGAGTGTGATTAGCTCCTGTCTGACGATGAGATTGGTGGTTTGATTCCCAGCTCCTTCAGGCTGTTGGATTGTTCTGCCATTGGTTTGTGAATAAATGAATCAATTATTGGCACTTTCCATGGCAAACAATGCCATCAGTGTATGAATGCCTGAATGAGATATTTAATGTAAAAGTGCCTTGAGTGGTCAGAAGACTAGAAAGTTGCTGCATAGGTACAGTCCATTTACCAAAAAAAGTTGTTTTTCAACTTGTGACATTGTGTTTGTAAGATCTCCATTAAATTACATGTTTTAAATATTAGGCAGCTATAGTGTGGTGGCACATTGGTGCAGTGATGTTCCAGGGTTCCAGGGTTTGAACAGTCAGCCTGGATCAATTTATTTTATTTTTTTGTGCAGCATATTTGCATATTTATTATTAAAACTTTTTCACTGACATTTCTCACCAGCACGCTGTGTTAATTACAGATGAATAACCACATGTTCTTGACTGTATGTGATTGATGACATGAAATGATAACATAAGATCATTGTTGTCATACAGATTTGGTCCCCAGTATTGAATGTTACAAATACAACAACATCAGACCTCCATACACCTATGCCTACTTGATAAGATGGGTGAGTTTCAAATGTTAACTGGATTTAACTGGAGTCCAGTTTGTCTTCTACAAACTGATGGCTAATTACTTAATACATTCCATGACATGATTTGTGACAACGTGTCCTTGTATTTCTCGCTGTCTATCTGACTAAAGTCTATCCTGGAGTCTCCAGACAAACAGCGCACTCTGAATGAGATCTACAACTGGTTCACTACCATGTTCTACTACTTCAGACACAACACTGCAACCTGGAAGGTTTGGAGCACTCAGATTAGACATTCACTCTGATACCTGCATTACTCTGTTGGAGCCCTACAGCAAATGTCACTCACTGTCTGTTACAGTATGTATGTATGAACCATCCATCCATTAGCTTATCTTTTGAAGTTGGGGCCAATCACAGCTAACATTGCAACTATGACAGAAATACAGTGGGTCCAGAAGTCTCTATTCTTGCATATTAGATTTTTAAATGTATGTTAAATGCACTTTTCAATACAAATGATAACATAAGCTTAACTTTAATGAAAGCATGCAGTCGGGATGGTATGGACTGCACGAGTTTGCGTAAAACCTGATGAGTCAGGATATCCCAGCATGACTTAACAATGTTCCAAAGAGCTTCTTGTGATGTCACCGAATGCTCAGGTTTCTGAGTCTTCCAGTGCCCCCATAAATGTTCAGTGGAAAGTCCATAGCATGATAACCATTTTGAAGCTCAGTGTGGAGTGGGTTTGGATGTTGCAATCCTGTTCTAGTTTGTAGTTTTTATTCATTTTATTTGCTCATATTAGCAACTTGTCCATCAAAGTTTGGCGAATTTGATATATAATATATAATATATCCATTAAAAATAGCAACATAACAGTGGTGACAAATGTAGCTCTACAGTTTGTTGTAAGTCCACTTACAGAAATAACAGTTCTTAAATCATGAACATGATAATAGACTTGAATGAATTAAGTGGAATGAAAAGGCAGTTTCGACTTGTCCAGGGTGTACCCCATCTCTCGCCCAAGGGTTACTGTTACCTGGGATAGGCTCCAGCCCCACCGTGACCCTGATGAGTGTAAGCAGTTATAGATAATGGATGGATGGATGGATGGATGGAAAAGGCATTTTACAAGGCTAATGTTAAAACCATTGAGTAATAGTAATAGTAATATTACAGATAATTTAATCTATCCATAACGACAACATGTAGTTTCCAGATCCTGTTTTGCCTTGCTTCTATGACAGTTGAATTTTCCTCTTCTTACCAGAATGCAGTGCGGCACAACCTCAGCTTACACAAGTGTTTTGTGCGAGTGGAAGGAGGAAAGGGAGCTGTGTGGACAGTGGATGAAACAGAGTACCAGAGGAGGAAAGGACAGAAGTATCACAGGTACAAACATCCTGCTCTCTGCTCTAGATTCAGGTTCAGGATGGAGCTGCCGTTTATGAGCACATGTTTGTGTGATGTGGCTCTTCAGTAAATGTTCAGGGTAAATGGTTCTTGTTCTTCTTTTAAATCGAATGATTCTGTCAATCAGTCAGCCAATGAAAGAAAATGGACAGAAAGTGAATCCACAATTATTTTCATCAGAGGACTTAATAATCATCAAAAAGTTCAAATGTCAGTGTAGTGAGAAGAGATGTGAAGAACTACCCTGTACAGTAAATAAAGAGGTTCTTCAACTGGTCCTGGCTCCTTGTAGAACCTTTGAAGAACCATTAGGAACCATTAATTCTCTCAGGGTAGGGAAGGCATGAGTGATGTTAATGAGAAATTTCATTGCAGATTGAGCAGATTTCAATTCAGCATATGTGTGTGTGTGTGTCACTCTAACTGTGTGTGTTGTGTAGGGACTGTCCTGTGAAGTGGTTCAAGTCCTGTTCTAATCACTGTCCCGAGGATCTCTCAGCACCAGCAGATGGCAGCATGAGCTGCTCCTTTAATCCAGCTGCAGGAGCTAGAACATGAAGAACTAAAGAGTCTTTTCAAATGTCTTGTTTGTATTTTGTATTGTTTTCATATGACTTGTCATTGTATCACATTGTACACATACCTGACAACTGTACTTTCTTTTATTGCAAAATAAATGAAACCAACATTTGTGCGTGTTTTGTCGTCAGTCTGATTTGACTCTCTTCAGTCAGTAGGTCAGAGATTAAATATGTCCCAACACATCTGTGCAGTGAACAGAAAACATCCTCCTAACCTTTTTTTTGTCTGCTTTACATCTGTCATCTTGACTTTCACAACTATAATTTGAAAATGGGTCATTCATTTTCTAAACTCCCTCTTTTTACTTTCCCACACAACAGTGACCCTTATATAAACTTCAAAGCGATTTGCACATTATTACCATTATTTCATGATTCGTCCTAAACAGAAGTTCCTCTAGCAGGGGTAATAGCACTTATTTTGGGGCCTATTTTCAGTAACAGATAAATCCGCATTTGGTTGGTCTGTTGCTGCGTTACGTTAACGCGTCCGCCATATTGGATGTGGCAGATCTGCCCCATGAACTAATAAAAGGAAATGGACTGAACTTCATAAAGCGCCTTTCTAAGTGCTTAAGTTAATGTCTAGTATACACCCATTCACACACACACTAATATATCTGGGAAACAAACAGGCACCAAAAACAACGTATGTAACTTTTTAAGTGATGATTATAAATGTTTACTCCTTATGTAAGCACCAGACCAACATATGTATTTTTCTAATGCTGAGTGTTTACAGCTACTAATGTGTGTAACACTGTTACTGTGATGATAAATATTGAAATATTTATATTTAACATTTAATCTGTGTCTATAATAACCAGATCCTGAAATGTAGATGTGACATGAGGGTTTTCTGAATAAAGAGCACTAACGTGTACATTTAACTGATTTTGATTAATCGTTTTTATATTCACATTGACGGACATATATATGTATATGTATATATATGTATATACACATACATACACACACACACACATATACACACATATTTACACACACACACACACACACATATATATATATATCCCTGCTGCAAACAGCAATAAACATGACATATAAAATATATACAAGTTTAAACAGATCTAAAAGAAAATACAGCAAATATAAACATAAACATAAATATGACAAATATAAAAAGATATTCACAGTGTAGATATAGCAGTATAAACAGTGTGAATATATCAAAAATACACACAGAGGACTGTGCACATTGATGAACATACATATCTATACAGCTATACAATTGCAGTCTGTGTGTGTGTTTCCAAGTTAAAAACTTTGGTAAAGAATACTCTTGCACAGCTTTTTCCGTGTGTTGCCACTCTGCAACCTTATTTGTTTTCATTCATTTATTCATAGTTCGTGTTAATTACTGGGACGTGTGTAGTTTCATTATTTGCTCCTGTCATGTTGTCGTAGCTGACCCACCAGGCCGCCAGGTGGCGGTAGCGCGGCAGTAGTGTGCTCTTCTTCCTCGCCGGTTCGACACATAGAACAACAAGGAAGTAAGTCAGACGGTTTGTAGTCTGCTGGAAGTTCAAAACTACAGGAAGAAACACTGTCTGTGTCTGTGTGTTTATAAAGCCCAGTGTGTGTTCGCGGTGTGTGTAATGACGTCAGCCCCGGTGTGAGTGACGGTGAACAGAAGAAGAAGAAGAAGGATGGCAGACGAGGCTCCCTTCCAGTTTCTCCATAACGAAGTGATCCAGTACATCTACAAGTCAGCTGACAGCGGGGAGACGGTGAGACAGCGTGACCTCTGAGGCTGAACGACAGACGGTGACGTCAGTGTGTGTTCATCACTTCTCTGTCATTGATGCAGGAGAATGGGAGAAACATCAGCAGGCTGGAGAACATGGGCTTCAGAGTGGGCCAGGGGCTGATCGAGAGGTAACAGCTGCTGACGTGTGTGATGACGTGTGATGACAAGTATGATGACATGTGTGATGACATGTGTGTTATGTGTGATGACGTGTGATGACATGTATGATGACATGTGTGATGACATGTGTGTTATGTATGATGACATGTATGATGACATGTGATGACATCTGATGATGTGTGTTACGTGTGATGACATGTGACATATGTGATGACATGTGACATATGTGATGACATGTGACATGTGTGATGACATGTGACGTGTGTGATGACATGTGTGATGACATGTGACGTGTGTATTGACATGTGATGTGTGATGACGTGTGATGACATGTATGATGACATGTGACATGTGATGACATGTGACATATGTGATGACATGAGACGTGTGTGATGACATGAGACGTGTGTGATGACATGAGACATGTGTGATGACATGTGTGTGATGACATGTGTGATGACATGTGACATGTGATGACATGTGTGTGATGACATGTATGATGACATGTGACATGTGATGACATGTGACATATGTGATGACATGAGACGTGTGTGATGACATGAGACGTGTGTGATGACATGTGTGTGATGACATGTGTGATGACATGTGACATGTGATGACATGTGTGTGATGACATGTATGATGACATGTGACATGTGATGACATGTGACATATGTGATGACATGAGACGTGTGTGATGACATGAGACGTGTGTGATGACATGACTCTCCACGTCCTTTTCAAGCCTTTGGCGTCTAACACAAATGTAACTACATTTACTCATGTAGCATGAGAATTGAATCTTTGTTGTGTCCACCTCCAATCATTACAGGCAGCTTCTGGTGGCCATATAGCCTTCTCTATTCCTGCCCCAGCCTCAGTAAGAGATGCAGACGGAGTGCAACAATGACAGCATAAACATCTGGAGGAGTGTCACAAGCGTGGCTACAGGGCTGCTGCTTCTGCCACCTTCTACCAGTAACACTGAGTCGATGGACAATATTAAAACCAAAATACACAACTTTTTTTTCAGACACATTCCTCTTTTCATTCCTATTACACACATAGGTTAATTGTGTTTTAATTTTCACTGTGATATGTTTGGAGGAGATTAATCATAAAGATTTGAGACAATCACTTTCTATCAAGCTCTGTAATGTGTTAGGCTATTCACATCAGTGTTCATATTTGTCATTTTTCACCATTATTGTCCTCTAAATGAATGAAAAACACAAGATTTTAGACTGGCTCAGGAGGTAGAACAGGTTGTCCATGATCAGAAGATGATGTTTGACTGGCTCCTCCAGTCTGCAAGTGGTTTTTTGGGCAAGGTGCTGAACTCAAAGTTGCTGTGAGTGTGATTAGCTCCTGTCTGATGATGAGATTGGTGGTTTGATCCCAGCTCCTCCAGGCTGTTGGATTGTTCTGCCATTGGTTTGTGAATAAATGAATCAATTATTGGCACTTTCCATGCAACAATGCATCAGTGTTGAATGCCTGAATGAGATATTTAATGTAAAAGTGCCTTGAGTGGTCAAAGATAGAAAGTGCTGCATGGTCGTCCATTTACCAAAAAAAAGTTGTTTTTCAACTTGTGACATTGTGTTTGTAAGATCTCTGTTAAATGACATGTTTTAAATATTAGGCAGTTATAGCGTGGTGGCACATTGGTGCAGTGATGTTGCCTTACAAGAAGAAGGTTCTGGGGTTTGAACAAATAGCCAGCTGGGATCGTTTTGTGTGCAGCATATTTGCATATTTATTATTAAAACTTTTCACTGACATTTCTCACCAGCACGCTGTGTAATTACAGATGAATAACCACATGTTCTTGACTGTATGTGATTGATGACATGACAATGATAAATAGATCATTGTTGTATACAGATTTGTCCCCAGTATTGAATGTTACAAATACAACAACATCAGACCTCCAACACTAGGCCTACCTTGATAAGATGGGTGAGTTTCAATGTTAACTGGTTTTAACAGTTTCCAGTTTGTCTTCTACAAACTGATGGCTAATTACTTAATACATTCCATGACATGATTTGTGACAACGTGTCCTTGTATTTCTCGCTGTCTATCTGACTAAAGTCTATCCTGGAGTCTCCAGACAAACAGCGCACTCTGAATGAGATCTACAACTGGTTCACTACCATGTTCTACTACTTCAGACACAACACTGCAACCTGGAAGGTTTGGAGCACTCAGATTAGACATTCACTCTGATACCTGTCAGCAAATGTCACTCACTGTCTGTTACAGTATGTATGTATGAACCATCCATCCATTAGCTTATCTTTTGAAGTTGGGGCCAATCACAGCTAACATTGCAACTATGACAGAAATACAGTGGGTCCAGAAGTCTCTATTCTTGCATATTATATTTTTAAATGTAGTACCACTTTTCATTACAAATGATAATATAAGCCTAACTTTAATGAAAACATGCAGTCGGGATGGTATGGACTGCACAAGTTTGTGTAAAACCTGATGAGTCAGGGTATCCCAGCATGACTTAACAATGTTCCAAAGAGCTTCTTGTGATGTCACCAAATGCTCAGCTTTCTGAGTCTTCCAGTGCCCCCATAAATGTTCAGTGGTGTTGAGGTCAGATGACTGTGGAGGAAAGTCCATAGCATGATAACCATTTTGAAGCTCAGTGTGGAGTGGGTTTGGATGTTGCAATCCTGTTCTAGTTTCTAGTTTTTATTCATTTATATTTGCTCATATTAGCAACTTGTCCATCAAGTTTGGCGAATTTGATTATAATATATAATATATCCATTAAAAATAGCAAACATAACAGTTGGTGACAAATGTAGCTCTACAGTTTGTTGAGTCCACTTACAGAAATAACAATCTTAAATCATGAACATGATAACGACTTAAATGAATTAAGTGGAATGAAAAGGCAGTTTCGACTTGTCCAGGTGTACCCCATCTCTCGCCCAAGGGTTATTGTTACCTGGGATAGGCTCAGCACAGTGACCTGATGGTGTAAGCAGTTACAGATAATGGATGGATGGAAATGCATTTTACAATGTAGTTGTTAAAACCATTGAGTAATAGTAATAGTAATTACGATAATTATCTATCATCAACGACAACATGTAGTTCCAGATCCTGTTTTGCCTTGCTTCTATGACAGTTGAATTTTCCTCTTCTTACCAAGATGCAGTGCGGCCACAACCTCAGCTACACAAGTGTTTTGTGCGGGAGGAAGGAGGAAAGGGAGCTGTGTGGACAGTGGATGAAACAGAGGTACCAGAGGAGGAACGGACAGAAAGTATCACAGGTACAAACATCGCTCTTGCTCTAGATTCAGGTTCAGGATGGGCTGCCGTTTATGAGCACATGTTTGTGTGATGTGGCTCTTCAGTAGTTCAGGGTAAATGGTTCTTGTTCTTCTTTTAAATCAAATGATTCTGTCAATCAGTCAGCCAATGAAAGAAAATGGACAGAAAATTAATCCACAATATTTTCATCAGGAGACTTAAAAATCATCAAAAGTTTAAATGTCAGTGTAGTGAGAAGAGATGTGGGGAACTACCCTGTACAGTAAATAAAGAGGTTCTTCAACTGGTCCTGGCTCCTTGTGAACCTTTGAAGAACCATTAGGAACATTAATTCTCTCGGGTAGGGAAGGATGGTGATGTTAATGAGAAATTTCATTGCAGATTGAGCAGATTTCAATTCAGCATTGTGTGTTTGTGTGTCACTCTAACGTGTGTGTTGTGTAGGGACTGTCCTGTGAAGTGGTTCAAGTCCTGTTCTAATCACTGTCCCGAGGATCTCTCCACCCAGCAGATGGCGCAGAGCTGCTCCTTTAATCCAGCTGCAGGAGCTAAGAACATGAAGAACTAAAGGTCTTTTCAAATGTCTTGTTTTATTTTGTATTGTTTTCATTGATGTCATTGTATCACATTGTACACATACCTGACAACTGTACTTCTTTTTATTGCAAAATAAATGAAAACCAACATTTGTCGTGTTTTGTCGTCAGTCTGATTTTACTCTCTTCATCAGTAGGTCACGAGATTAAATATGTCCCAACAGAAACCTCAGAAAACATCCTCCTAACCTTTTTTTTGTGCTTTACATCTGTCATCTTGACTTCACAACATAATTTGAAAATGGGTCATTCATTTCTAACTCTCTCTTTTTACTTTCCCAACAACAGTGACCCATATATAAACTTCAAAGCGATTTGCACATTATTACCATTATTTCATGATTCGTCTCAAACAGAAGTTCCTCTAACAGGGGGTAAAAGCACTTATTTTGGGGCCCTTTTTTCAGTAACAGATAAATCCGCATTTGGTTGGTCTGTTGCTGCGTTACGTTAACGCGTCCGCCATATTGGATGTGGCAGATCTGCCCCTGAACTAATAAAAGGAAATGGACTGAACTTCATAAAGCGCCTTTCTAAGTGCTTAAGTTAATGTCTGATACACCCATTCACACCACACTAATATATCTGGGAAACAAAAGGCAACAAAACACGTATGTAACTTTTAAGTGATGATTTAAATGTTTACTCCTTATGTAAGCACCAGACAACAGTATGTTATTTTTTCTAATGCTGATGTTTACAGCTACTAATGTGTATAACACTGTTACTGTGGATGATAATATTGAAATAATTATATATAACATTTAATCTGTGTCTATAATAACCACATCCTGGAATGTAGATGTGACATGAGGGTTTTCTGAATAAAGAGCACTAACGTGTACATTTAACTGATTTTGATTAATCGTTTTATATTCACATTGACGGACATATATATGTATATGTATAGATGTAGATACACATACATACTACACACACACACATACACAATATTTACACACACACACACACACACATATTATATATATCCCTGCTGCAAAAACGCAATAAACATGACATATAAAATATATACAAGTTTAAAAAAGATCTAAAAAGAAATACAGCAAATATAACATAAACATAAATATGACAAATCTAAAAAGTATTCCACAGTTGTAGATATAGCAGTATAAACAGTGTGAATATATCAAAAATACACACAGAGGGACTGTGCACATTGATGAAATACATATCTATACAGCTATACATTGCAGTCTGTGTGTGTGTTCTCAAGTTAAAAACTTTGGTAAAGAATACTCTGCACAGCTTTTTCCGTGTGTTGCCACTCCGCAACCTAATTCGTTTCATTCATTATTCATAGTCATGTTAATTACTGGGACGTGTGTAGTTTCTTATTTGCTCCAAGTCATGTTGTCGTAGCTGACCCACCAGGCCGCCAGGTGGCGGTAGCGCGGCAGTAGTGTGCTCTTCTTCCTCGCCGGTTTGATACATAGATCAACAAGGAAGTAAGTCAGACGGTTTGTAGTCTGCTGGAAGTTCAGCACTACAGGAAGAAACTCTGTCTGTGTTTGTGTTTGTGTTTTTGTAAAGCCCAGTGTGTGTTCGCGGTGTGTGTAATGACGTCAGCCCCGGTCTGAGTGACGGTGAACAGAAGAAGAAGAAGAAGGATGGCAGACGAGGCTCCCTTCCAGTTTCTACATAACGAAGTGATCCAGTACATCTACAAGTCAGCTGACAGCGGAGAGACGGTGAGACAGCGTGACCTCTGAGGCTGAACGACAGACGGTGACGTCAGTGTGTGTTCATCACTTCTCTGTCATTGATGCAGGAATATGAAGAAACATCAGCCGGCTGGAGATTACATGGGCTTCAGAGTGGGCCAGGGGCTGATCGAGAGGTAACAGCTGCTGACGTGTGTGATGACGTGTGACATGTGTGATGACATGTATGATGACATGTGTGATGACGTGTGATGACAAGTATGATGACATGTGACATGTCATGTGTGATGACGTGTGACATGTGTTGATGGACATGTGATGATGTGTGATGAACATGTTGATGAACATTGTGATGTGTGATGACGTGATGATGACATGTGATGACATGTGTGATGACATGTGATACGAATGTGTGATGACTGTGTGATGACAGTGTGATTGACATGTATGACACTGTGTGATGACGTGTGATGAATGTGTGATTGCTATGTGTGATGACATGTGTGATGACATGTGTGATGACATGTGTGATGACATGTGTGATGACGTGATGACATGTGTGATGACATGTGTGATGACATGTGTGATGACATGTGATGACATGTGTGATGACGTGATGACATGTGATGACGTGTGATGACATGTGATGTGTGATGACGTGTGATGACATGTGTGATGACATGTGATGACATGTGTGATGACGTGATGACATGTGATGACATGTGTGATGACATGTGATGTGTGATGACGTGTGATGACATGTGATGACATTTGTGACGACATGTGTGATGACGTGATGACATGTGATGACACGTGTGATGACGTGTGATGACATGTGTGATGACATGTGATGACATGTGATGACATGTGTGATGATGTGTGATGACATGTGTGATGACATGTGTGATGACGTGTGATGACATGTGTGATGACATGTGTGATGACATGTGTGATGACATGTGATGACATGTGTGATGACATGTGATGACATGTGTGATGACATGTATGATGACATGTGATGACATGTGTGATGACATGTGACATATGTGATGACATGTGACATGTGTGATGACATGTGACATATGTGATGACATGTGACATGTGTGATGACATGTGTGATGACATGTGTGATGTCTGTGGTCATGTTCAGGAGCTCTTCCTGGAGGAACTCATTTTGTCACTGACTGATTGACATGTCCGTTCACATCAGGCACAGCGTAACAGAAATCACTCTTTTCCTCACGTGTTCTTTCTAATCCTTAAAGGTCCAGTGTGTAGGATGTAGTTACAAATCGCTACATTGCAATCTCCTCACATCACCCTCACCTTCCTACTGAAACAACAGTACTTGAAAGGCTGAGTCTGGAATCACTATTTAGTTTGTCTGTTCTGGGCTACTGTAGACACCCTCCATGAAAGACGACCTGCTCCTACTGTAGATATAAAAATATTTTTTAAATAACAAAAATAAAAAGATTCAGCGAGTCTGCCTTATTCTGAAAATAAAGGCCCCAAATCTGACACACTGTGCCTTTTAAGTAATCAGAGTCAAAGCAGCTGACTGTATGTACTAACTAAGTGTTGTGTTTGTATCAAAGCCTGACGTTTCTTCTTCCTCTGTGTCGGCTGCTGTTCAAAAACCATTCAGACTTATAGACTGTCTAAAACCTGGACGTACGTTCCATGAGGTCACCCAGATTACTGAAGAGCTGCTGTGAAGCTCGGTGTGGTGGCTCTGGCTGTCACCATCTTGGTGGTCCTGCCTCCACCGGCTCCGGCTAACCCGAAAATGGGTGGATCTGAGGCAGGCTGAATGCAGCCTGGTTGTCAAAGTGGCCACACTCTTAATTATTTACAACTTTAAAGCTTAATATAATTTGAACAGGTGGAAAACAGGTAAAAATTCACCCTGTCTCAAACTGTTGTGGATGTTTAGTTCCACTGTAAAGTTGGATGTTTTAACATGGAGAGCTTATGGCGACTGACTCGTTTTATAGGCAGCCTCAAGTGGCCATTTGAAGAACTTCAGTTCCTTCCTGTGTTAGCTTCACCTCACAGCCACCGAGGTTTGTGCGTGTTAAAAACACATCAGTGATCCACGCTGTTCCTTTTTTATCATGCAAACACACACTGTTTATTTTGACTCTGTCCTCTCTGATTCCCCAAACACTCATCCACCTGATGGATGACGTAGTCCCCACCTGATGTACTGTTCCTTTATGTTTTGAGGAACTTTAGTTTTAAAGTACGGTTACCAGCTGGTGTAGGAAAGACAGACTAGAAGTATTGAGAAGTGAACTGATGCGTTGGGCCTCATGCAAGAATCAGTCATACAAACGGTGTCAAGTTTCTGGCCTTCACCGAACAGGTGTGCTTTTCTCCAGATTGACAAAGGACACAGCGCGGTTCAAAGATGAGCTGGACATCATGAAGTTCATCTGTAAAGATTTCTGGACCTGTGTGTTCAAGAAGCAAATTGACAACCTTCGAACCAATCACCAGGTGAACTTTGATTCATGTAGTAGGCGATCATTAACATATTTATTCATTTATTTTTGCCTCGTATCATGTCACTCCTGTCCTGTTCTGTTCATGTTTGTTTATGCTGACTCTGTTGTCATGTGTTTCAGGGTATCTATGTTCTCCAGGACAATAAGTTCAGATTACTGGGTCAGCTGTCAGCCGGAAAACAGTACCTGGAACAAGCCCCAAAGGTGCTCTTACTTAACATCCTTTTCCACAGTTGTCCTGATCACATTTTTGCCTCCCTAACCAGCTCTTTTAATCTTGAGTATCTGCTGTACAATTAGTCTTTAGGTTTTTATTAGATTTACACCTTCAGCCTACAGTAAGCCTGAGAACATCAAGCCTACATACAGTAGTGTCCTGTAGTGTGAGGACTGAAAGGATTGAAAGAGTGCATTCTTTCTCCTCCAGCATGAAAAAATAAGTTCAGAGGCAGTTTGAAGTGTTGAACCCAGAATAAAAACACAGTAGTAATGACACCGGACCTTACGCATCACGTAATGCAGAAGTCTGTCTGTCTCTCTGCAGTACCTGGCCTTCACCTGTGGTCTGGTGAGAGGAGCTCTGTCCAACCTGGGAGTGAAGAGCATTGTGACTGCTGAGGTGTCCATCATGCCTGCATGTAAGACACACATCACTCGTTCATCATCCATTCAGGGACATTGTTTGAGAGTTTAATGTCGATGTTAGTAGTAGTTTGACACATTGAGACAAATGGCATGTTTCCACTGATACGACTCGACTCACTCCTTTTTTGTTTTGTCAAAAGTTGTAGATGGTTTGTTTTTGGTATCATCTCAGCTGAAGTTCCAAGAAACCTGAGCTAATACTAAAAAGGTGGAGTGAAAACACGCAGATTATTGACACTTTGAAACTTTTTTGATGCCACGTGTTTAAAACAATATGACCTCCATTTGAGTTTCCAAAGGAACAAAGTTATTTGAACAGATTCACAATCAGAACGACTCCATCCATGATGGGTTCACTAGTGAACAGTCTCTGCCTCGCTCTCCTCCTCCTGTGCGGTCTACTCATCACAAACAGAGACATTATCTGACGTAGCGTTGAACAGAGTGTTTATTTTACATGCACACCTGGTTGGTTTTGATTGGCTACATCATTAATGTCAAGCCTCCACCACACGCAGCTCACCTGCTGCTGTAAAAACTGAACCATGGCTGAAAAAACTCTACAAAGTGGTTTGTTCATTTGATTGTCGTCATAAAAATGCTGCTGTTTCTTGATAC
Source organism: Larimichthys crocea (assembly GCF_000972845.2). Taxonomy (NCBI): domain Eukaryota; kingdom Metazoa; phylum Chordata; class Actinopteri; family Sciaenidae; genus Larimichthys; species Larimichthys crocea. The sequence continues at coordinate 7,884,270 of NC_040025.1, forward strand.
AGAGAAACAGAGAGAGGTAGTGCAAGCCGGCCATTCAAGTAGTTTGTACGTACAAACTAAAATAAGGTGGAGGCACAGTTGGGCTTAAACTTGCAAACATGCATGCATGTTTCCAAGAAATCCAGGTCCATATCACTACTAGAGATCAAAACCTCCACACAGGGGGCTGTCGGTAGTGTAGTGGGTTAAGTGGCCGCCCCGTGTGTGGAGGTTACAGTCCTCGCTGCAGCTGACCCAGCTGAAGTCAGTGTTTGGGCCTGTGTCAGATAACTGTTGCTTTACTCTTGGGTCATTGTGTAAGCTGTAGGATGTGCTGTTATTGTTAGATTGCTGTATTGAAAGAGGGAAAATACTGAACATGCACATTTAAGCAGAAGGAAATCAGAGTTTGCTGTTATTTTGAAATAAGACCAAAGTGACACACTTTCTTCTTTTTCTGTCTTTTCTCTGCAGGTAAATTCCAGGTCATGATCCAGAAAATCTAGAGGCCACATTCACTCGACACTCTTGTTTGCCTTCATATACCACTGAGCTTTTGTCATGAAAATGCCAGCGATCTTCCTTAGTCAAATCTACTTGTTGCTACACTTCTGCAGTAACGTATGGCAGCAGTCCCGTCCAACAACCTGAGATGTATTTTCTGTTTGTAGTGGACAAACACTTTCCCAGCCTTACTCATTACTCATGATCACCGAACATCTGTTATGTTTAAGTGATTAATAAAAAAGCAATTTAACACTAGAGACCAAAAATGAATTCATAAAGACCCAGCCGAGCAGCTTAATTAACGCACTTTCTTTTTATCATCAAACTATCTCCATCAAAGTCAGGGGGAGTTCACTTGGTGAATGCTGTCATCAGACCTGCCAAAATGTGATTGAAGGTCAAGAATAAAGATTGAAAGATTGAATGAATGCAGACACCAGTCTGTGAATAAGAGCTCCCCACAGTGTCAGGACAGTGTAGCACTCATCATGGAATGTTATCATTAAGCATGCCAATATCCAAACTGTACAGATGGAATGATTTAGTTTTTATTAAAGTTGTTTGTTTGGACCTGGACTTCTGGTTTGCATCAGTATGAAATCAAGCTCTGTCTATATTACAGCTTAGTGTTGTTAAAAAACAACAACAACCTCAGAACAGCAACACCACCAACGTATGATAATTATGGAAATTATTATTAAAGTTTCTTCTTGCACTCCTGTGTATTAATATTTAATTTCACTTTCACTTGCGAACCAGTGACTTTTCAACAAATCACTAATTTATGAAACATGACACAGCAGCAGGGTCAGTCTAATCCCTTTGTTTCTTAGCTTTTTTTTTTTTCAGTTCTTCAGTAAAAGTGTCTCTCACCAACTTTGTGAAAAGCTCTTCAGAGGAAACTCTTTCCTAAGAACTTTTACCTTACTTCTTCTTGTGCTAAGATAAGAGACTTTATAGACCTGGGCTGATAAGAGACTCAACCAAAACAAATTTGCCTGAATGAAAGATACTAAAATGCTCTTTAGAGTCTTTCACTGTGTCACTAAAAGCAACATCTATAAAAAAAAAAAATCTGCGTTCCGGGCCCGAAAACCTCCGTTCCCGGTGGTTCAAAATGACTGTGGTACAAACACGAACACTGCCCCTTTGCTCTGAGCTCGTAGTCCAGGCATCCGGGCTAACAAACTCCGCTAACATTAGCTAACAGCAACTACAGTTTCCTGATGTACAGTAAACTGCTGCCTCTGAGGACATCAGGGAAAACTAGAAAACATCCAGTTTGACCAAAATCAGTCAAATAATTGGTTGACGTACGAATGACAGAGACACTATTTACCTTATTTCAGATGATTTTATATCTGTCATGTTATGTTACACAATGTTGTTTTATTGCAGCTTTATATGTCTGTGATGTGGGTGGAAGGTGTGGGCCTAATGTCTCATTAACAGCAGTACATTAACTTGGTAACATTCACATCCAACCTCAACGACTACCGCCCCATCGCACTAAAAACCCACCATCACTAAGTGCCTGGAGCAGCTGGTCCTCAAACACATCCAAGCCTGTCTCCCCCCCACCCCCTTTGATCCCCATCAGTTTGCCTACAAGGCAAACTGATCAACTGAAGACTCCATAGCCATCGCTCTTCACACCGCGCTGAGCTACCTGGAACATTGGGAGAGCTATGTCAGGATGCTCTTCATAGACTTCAGCTCAGCGTTTAATACTATCATCCCTGACATCCTGGTCAGCAAGCTGTCTGACCTCGGACTTCCCCCACTCACCTGCAGCTGGATAAAGAACTTTCTCACAAACAGGGTCAAAACTTGGCCCCCACCTCTCCTCCACCCGAACACTCAGCACTGGCTCCCCACAGGGGTGAGTAATCTTCTGATTTTCTGATTAGTGGATGACCCGCTCTGCCTCCGAGCCACAAATATTATTATAAAGAGTACAGTAGCTGTCATGAGATAGCAAAGTGTCATGAGATAACTTCTGTTCTGATTCTGTTTGGGCTATATAAATATAATATATAATATATGAAACACTTAAATCCAAGAGTGAGTTAGGATTAGTTCAGCTTTGAACTTTGAAATCTGACTCCAGTTTACAGCTTCTCAAATCTTTTTATCATAAGGTTTCTCTGTCTTTATACTGAAATGTTTCTGTGAGTTTTTGTTGATAACCATTGATAAGAAAAGGGTCAGAATCCTGGTAATGGAAAGACTTAAGAGAGATAAGTGAACTTCCCTCTGTACTGTCTAAATGTAGGTTACATTTCCTTCACACTGTGTGTGTGTGGATCTCTGCCTAGCTGAAACACTTGAAACTTGGTGTTCTCTGAGTGGTATACTTGGTAATGATGTTCTTATATATTACAGTTGTGTGCTCTGTGGATAAATCAAAGACAATATTGGAATAACTCGTTTAATTTCCCACAAGTTATGAATTACTATGATGAAGCTGCACCCAAACCCAGCTTTAAAATGTACAGGAGGTTTCTGAAGAAACAGAAACATACCTTTTGTGATTTTCAATATTTTATTAAGATTTCAACAATAAATAATCAAACAATATTTTATGGTTTAATCAGATGTACAAAAGTTTGACCATGTGTATTGATTATACTTATAGAACAGAATAATGAAACAGTATAATGAAATAATATGAACAGAAGCAAATGTTTTTTTCTTTGCCTGTTTTAATTTATATTCTTGATTTTAGAGATAAAAAATCAATTCATCTGTGAAAAATGCAGGTTTCCATTTCAACAACCTGTGCAGGCAGCATATTCACAGATCTCACAGGAATCATAGCGGGTAGCCACAAACACTGAAAAAAAAAACATATAAAAATATCACTAAAAATATGAAACATGTATTCTCTGGGGACCATGAATATCCACAGATATAAAGTCATGGAAATCTGTCCCACAGTTAGATAGACAGACTGTCCGACAGACATCTTTAAACCTTCAGTATGCTACTGCACATACTTATCTAAGACACTACTGTTCATAGTCTGGCCTATTGGCTTTTATACTGAAACATGCAACCTGTGCAATGAAAGATTATATGGATTACATTATATCATCGGTATATAGGTAGATTCCAACATTTTTGTCTTGTGACCTCTCAGATTTATCCTCCAAACCCCTGTCTTGAGCCTGGATATCTGTTATACCTGTCATGTTATGACCCTGGATAAACTATTGGTTTGTTTCTGGATCTTGTGTTTCTTAATCTGTTGGACTCTGCTATAGTTTTGTCACCGTGTTCCAAGATCTCAGCTTTTAACTTGGTGAGTACACTGTTATTATAGGTGATAAAATGATGAAGTAAATAACCAGAATTTCCCTTTAAATCACTTCTTTGTGTGGATAGTTTGTGATTATGTTTGTTAATCAATCACCTACATTTTGGCATTACAGTACTGCAGCATGCTTTAACAAAATTAAGCAAAGTATGTTGAAACTAGATAATTAAAGATTTGTCTTAAAAATGGACTTTACCCAGCCTGGCCAGAGAAGCTCCAGCATCTTTCCTGAGACACAGAGGTTTGAAGTCTTCAGGCAGAGCAGGATGAGAACACAGAGCTCCTGTTTTGGCCTCCATCAGCCAAAGTGCCTGTTCAGCTGATGAATCATCTCCAGTCATCAGAGCTCCCAGTGCTTTCACCGATTCCAGAGAGAACTGAAAGTCTCCCTCCTAAAAAAAAAAATGAGACAGAGGTATTTATGACCTACATAGATACATGCTTCAGTCACTTTTGCAGAATCAAGAGTCTTACAGTCTCCTAAAACTTCATATGCTACTTCATCCAGTCATGGTATCATGCAGTACTTAAACTTCAGAGTTAGGGCTGTTTGACTGCAAATACAGTTAGTAAGAATAATGTAGCTTTAAAATGAATATTAAGAGCCCGAGTTAAGAGCTGTGGTTTGAACTTTAATATACCTTAATTAATTAAGGGTTATTGCATTTGTGTTTTAATTGATCATTTTCCCTTGAGGTCATGCTGATGGACTGAATATCAACACAGTTGTAATAACACTACAGGCCACAGGACAAGCACAACTTTGAGGGTTATGTTGCTTTTATGCAACAGTTTTACAAGCTCCATTTATCACTTTTAATGTCAACAATATCTTTCAAGCGAAGATAATGTGCTTGTTTATCCCCTCTTTTTACTCCGCCTCCAGTTTTGCTTCAGAACAACTACGAACCTGTGCCTTAACCATTCACATAAGAACAATACTTGACAATACAACACAGAACTTAAAGTGGCGAAAAGCAACATTTATATGCACAGTAAAAATGAAGAGAAGACCAAGCAAAAACAAAAAACAACCACTCATGTATAAATTCTTTCCTGTCAAAAGTAGAGGAATAAAATAAAACTTGGACATTCCATACATCTTACCGTGACAGTCACAGCGGTGGACAGCTGGAACAAACCTATGAGGAAGACGCAGACAGTGGTCTTCATCTTGTTGCTTTCTGAGATGTCTTGTTCTTCTCTGGGTGTTTCTCAGCCCTGTCCTGTTTGCAGCATTACTTCAGTATATTTATAGAGGGTTTGGTTTGCACACACTGTGGGCCACACCTGAAGGGTAGTTAATGATAAATAACAGGTACTGTTTATAACGCCCATAAATGTAACACTGCTGTCCTGTACTGCGGAAAAACGAGAAGAAAAACGACGATTGTTTACTGCTTCAGATTCATGTTGCTGATTAGCATGTGTACACTACATGATGAATTGGCTTCAGGTCAATAATAGCTAATACCTCTTACCTACCACTTCCCTTTGTTATGACAGATTAGGTTTGTTTTTCTCTCCAGCTCTATGCACAGCTGTAACATTTAGAACAGTCTTTGTATGTATGTTTGAATGACACATTTGCTGAAGAGACCACCACAGATTTGTTTGTTTTTTTCATCCTCCTTTCCATGGTGCTGGTCACCACGGACACCATGATACTGAGTTGTGTTTTAACCCAAACCATGATCTTTTCCTAAACCAAACTCCGACCATCCTCTGAAATGTTTCTTAGCCAGTTTGATTTTAAAAGTCTAACCAGATGATGCATTTATTATTGCTAACCTCACTGCACTACATAATGCTGTCTTAGTGTCATGCTTTGTCCTCTGCGGCTGTGATGTGAAGCCATAGCCCGCAGAATGGCTGGATGTCACAAAAAGTATGGTGAGATCAATTTACAATAGAAAAGGCAAAACATAAACTGGTGAGTTAATTCAACTATTCTCATACTGGATGTTGTTTTTCATTTTTATTGTGTTGTATTGAATTGTGTTTCATGTGTTTTTTTCCTTACCGTGATTTTTCTGGTCTACATCTATATGTAGAAATCATAAAAAACACAAACACATTAAAAAAAAATTGAATTACATAATATGCATTTTATTTATATTTTTGAAATTATTATGATTTACTGGAGGATTTGAAAAACCTGACCACTTAACATTTCAGTCAATTGTGATATTCCCTCTTTCTCGGTCATAATATAGGCACTTAAAGGTTGAGGAAGAATACTACCACACTGTCCATTAAACATACACATTTATCAGTTTTGCTTGTGCTAATCATTTAGCATAATTACTATATGGACAAGACTAAATGAGAGAATTATTATATAATGAAAATATTATGATAGCATAAAGTATTAATATACAAGTTCAGATTAGTCACATAAAGTTTAACAAGAGAGCATCCCATTATACTAACACATATGATTACTGACCCAACAGTCAGAAACTGCCATGTTTTTGCAATATCAAGTTTCCCACTGCGAAACCCCCCAGTTACAGTGATCAACTTGTTGAATTCTTGTATTTATGAAGTAAAGAATGGTCTGCCATTTATCCTCGTCACCCTGTAAGTGTTGAGTCCTGGGGAATCAAACCCCGGTGACACACCTTTTTTGTTGAAGGGGTAAAAATTAAAGAGCTGTCTGTCCTGTGCCTCCAGGGAGACTGAGGCACTGTTAACTTTCAGTTTGCAAGGGTACGGGCTCTTAAACACCACCCTGAACACCCTGTCCTGCAGGTAATCCAACTGAATAGTTCGGTACTTGGCTGGCACAGTTGTGTCCACATGTGGTCCAAATTGCTGCATGATCAGCACCCTTTCAGAGTCCACCTTAATCTCATAGAAAGTCATATTCCTGTAAGTAAAAAATCCCACATATGGAGCTGGGTTTGGAGGTGGTCTAAGAGTTCGTTGAGCATCCCTGAAAGCACTCTCCACTGCAGGGATGAGATAGCTATATGCCTGGCTAACCAGGTCCTGGTCTGCAGGCCGAACCCCAGCCATCAGGACCACTAGTCCCAGCTTGAGCCGTGGCACCAGGGAAAGGGTGGCTGCGTAACCATCCAGGTCCCCATCCTTCCTCACCACATCATAGTTGAACTGTTCATTGATCTCCCATGGTGTGCCGGTGGCGTTGCTGAAGTAGTTGCTGTGGCATCGAAAAACCGGGGTCAGCATGGTGTTTAGGGTGTCCTGCTGGAGCAGAGTCCCACCATAACCGCCCAGAAGAGTCATCATTAACTTGGCCATGTCAGCTGCTGTGGAAAACATTTGGCCTGCAGGTCGGTACCATCCAAGGTTATAGAGGGGTGCTGGCTGGCCATTGCTGTACACACCAACAGCCATCCGCCTCTGAACGTTTGGAGTTAAGTTGAAACCAGTGTCCTCCATGTTGAGCCGCTCCAGAATGTTGTCAGATACCCAGCTCTCAAAGTCTGAGCCAGTCACCTTTTGGGCCAAGATGTTGGCCAATAAGGAAAAAGCAACATTGCTGTAGTGGCATCTGAAGGAAAAGAGAAAGGAATATCGCAATTGTTCACAAGTTTCATCTGGATATATGAGTTCAATCGACATCCATCCCCCTTTTTCTTTCATGCCATAGAAATTCACTTATGATTATCTAAAGTCATCACAGTCACAAACACACAGGAAGGAAAGAAACAGAATCTTACTTGGTGCCTGGATCGGCCACAAGGACATCATCCTGTAACAAATTAAGGGCTGCCTCTGTATTTCCACTCCAAAGGAGATTAGTTGATCTTAATCTTCTAGGTAACCCTAAAGACAAAAACACAGAAAAAAAACTGCTGCTTGATGGATACACTCTAAAGCCTCAGTTGAAAGCTCAGTGGCTACACTATGTATGCAACGTGTTACAGTTTGTCAGTATTTGAATGGCACTGATGTAGCTCACTTACTGGACAGAACCAGTCACAAAGCAAATGTTTTTAGTTATATGTCAAACACATTTAAATCGGCTGACTGACTGACTGACTGGGTGCAGTAGAGCCACATGAAGACTTTTTAGCCGTGGATCTGGAAATGGCAGTGTTGCTCAATCAGTCGGTTAATCCGTGAGTTTGCTCTAGACTAAAACCTCGCAGACATTCATGGTCCAAACGGGACATAACTTGGATGATCCCCAGGGACGGAGTGGGGCCACTTTTTTGGCCCATTTTATCCCGTGGTGGTGTAAATTGGATAAATGAGGCAACAGTTCAGTTCTTACCATTATGTAGTTTTTATTTTTAGCATGTTTTTTTTTAATTTAAATAATAATTTACTTGAACTTGAACATTAAAGTAGGCTGAATTTGTTGAGAATGAGACCTCATCATTGTCATGGTCATTTTTCTGCATGGGTCTGCATCATATTGTTGTTCTAATCCTTTACTCCACCCACTTCTGAGCAAACAAGGCATATAGGCAGGTTTATCATGTGCTGTTGTCATATCTGCTCTTTCTTACATTAAATAACTTTCATATTCATATTGTTTACTCTGTTCGGTTCTGTATCTGAGAACACTTTTTGGAAAAGACGGCTAATTGGACCCGAACAACTCTATCTGGGAGGGGAAACACCCTCATGTGGTACAACCCATGCAGAGACTGTGGTATCAGGCATAGCATGCAGAACATGTGTACTTTAAGAGAATATAGACTAATGTGACAAATGTCAATATTTTTTTCCTTGACCGGCCCAAAACTGAAGTGAAAGTGAAGCGGCACAGCGGGAATTCTCCCAATTCTCCCAATTACCCACCCCGGCCCTGGTGATCTCCTGACTTTTCTTCTAGTGCCATCATTAGACAGCAAGTGTAAGCATGCAACCTTTCAAACATTAATTATATTCTATGGAATCCCATTTCTGCACGTTCTGAACAAAAAAGTAATTATAATAAGAACTTTTGAAATAATAAGCTTGTCATTTAAAATGTTATGAAACGTAGGTGACATTTGCACAGCTTGGTATAGAGAGCACAAAAATAGCTTGTTCCAAATCAGTAATACATTTGCCTACACAATAGAAATGACATGAAGCTAACTATATTCAGTCAAGTCATTATCTTTTAATATTGTTAGAATGTTTTTGAGAACATTTCTCATTCAAATGACTTACAGGATCTTTTTAAAAACATGGGATCACATGCTTCTGTAGTATAGACATGGACGACCCTGAACAGGGCTTCCCCCTCTTCAATCCTTCCTTCTAATTCTGAGAGCACAGAGCTGATTAGCTCCATCTCTGGACACGGCTCAGTGTAATTATAGCTCGTCTTTTTGTTCATGTGAGTCCAGGTTACTTAAGGTATTGCAGGTGGTAGAGGTGTGTCCTTAAAATGAACTACACAATCCAGTATGACAGTCCAGTCCTACTAGACTAGACTCATGTAATTCCTTCACAAACTGCTGCTGATACATTTAACACTGATAAAATAAGAAAGGAAGTGAAACCACCTGTTACACCATGTAACAGCTTTGTTATGAGCTTTGACCTTCAAGTAGGACAAAAGATGTCCATAATTCTTTCGTGATCAACGTGAAATCATCCCCATCCGACACCAAATCCTCACTAAAGGTCTCATTTGAAAATCTAAGCAATTATTTGCATTTATTTTGGATGTTACCACACCTCACAATTTATGTCCAATGCAGCGTTCAAAAAGCACCAGACGGTGGATGACGTTTTAAAGTTTTGGGAAATCGGCATGCAGCAGCCTTTTCATTTCTTCCATGCTTGTTGCATTTTTTTTAAATATATGTTTCCTGTTGCTGGTTTTCATGACTGTAGCTAGCCAAGATTATGCAAAATGACATCCTACTAATTATTATGATCCCTCCTGCTAAGATCTGATTGGTTAACTATTTTTCCACGGGGAGAAAAACAGTTTCTATCACAGAAGAAATCTGAGATGATGGCAATGATTCAGAGGTCTAGAACCAGGCTACACAGTAATTTGTTTATTCCTTTCATGTGGATTAATCAGATATTGCCATCATGTCATTAAAAGAGATTTTGGGGTTACCAGAGAGTTGGCTAGCCATCCTGCGCAGGGTGAGGGCAGGAGAGCGGCTGCTGAGGGTCCTGACTGACGAGGATGCTGTCCCGCTATTTTCCCCCAGTGGGTTCTTGATAGCGAAGTTGTCCATGTATTTCTCCAGAGGGTCATCCAAAGACTCCACCAGGCCATCCTCCCACAACTTGTAAAGCATTAGTGTGGGGAAGATCTTAGAGAGGCTCGCAATCCTGCAATCAAAGCGATTAAAATATATGCAACACATAGTCCATGTGATTAAATAAATGTATGTTGGTTTAATAATACTTAGCAATCCCACTGCTGCTACACAGATCAGATTTAAGCACTTAATTTAGTAAGTGGTTCAGTCTCATCAATCACAGGTCCTATATGTAGCTTACCTAATATAATAAAACATAAACATAATCCTTGCCCCCTATCCCTAACATTTAATTCTAAGCCTCAGATCAGATGTGACCCAACCGAAGAATGGGACTGTGTCATGTGTGGTATATTAATGATGGATAGTATTAACAACTAAGTATTTGGCATGTAGACAAATCACTACTTCCCTTTTGTCATATCTCTGTCATATTTTATGTTAATCTCTTCTACACAGTGCGTGACTGTAAATCTCACCTGTACATTGTGTACTCATTGGGTGCAGGTGAGGAGGGGTCGCTTATGTTCTTCTTGCCAAAGTTTCCATTCCACAAAATAGAGTCATTTAAAACCACGATGGCTGATATGGCCGGCAGCTTGGTGGTGTGAACACTTGACCTCAGGAGTGCATCTATCTGTTGAGAGAGAATTCAGTAAGACTAGCTTCATCCAGAAGATCTACACTTTAATATGAAATGGGAAAAAAAAGAGTTAGAGGAGATTCACCTTTTCCAAAGCTGCCCTCAGTGAGGTGATGGGATGTTTGAGGGGCACAGGCTCAGGGAAGTGAGGGCACATCTCCTCTGTTGTTGCTTCTTTTACATCCATTTCTGTGGAAAAGGACACTTTCATCATGTATGAAACATGCAGACAAACCCAGCCGATCTGTTATGGTAGGACGTACACCCCGATAAACCCTTTTCACAGCAGCGACTTTGATATGAAATAATGTTACAAATGATCCTAACTAAGGTTCTGTTCCATTCAGGTCAATCAGAGTCAAAGTATTTTTATTGTGCATGTTGGCTCACTGGAAAGTCTCTGCTATACTAAATGGAACAGAACCTCAGTTAGTACTCTTGGTACCATTTGTGTTTACCTTACTATATCATGTAAAAATCATTGCTGTGAAACTTTGGGAAACTTTCTAAAAAATGGACATTCAGATAACATTCAGACAATGATTTTACATGTTCTAACTAAACATGTAAAAGATTTGGACAGATTAGAAGATTGACATCAATTTCTAGGACTTTTGAACTTTTGACTTTTGCTGACCTTTAAACTTTTATTTTTTACGGACTGAAAATTGCTCATGTAGCTCAATCTAAAATGAAAAGACAACACCTTCTGTGCTTTCTATTGTACATGTTACTCTTGTGTGTTTAACATATGTAGAAAATAAAACATTGCAGTTTTATAAGCAGTCAATATTGGAGGCACTTCCCAGTTTATTACTGCTTACATTTTCCCAGGGCTGCACATTCATACAGGTTGGAGCTCCTGGCTAACTGAACACTCAAATAAAGATTTATGTCACATGCAAAGCATGAGCAACTAAAGGCAGTGAAACATCCGGCCCTGCTTAGCTTCACCTTCCCTCCTCCTCCTCCTTCTGTCTCTCAGCAGGAGTTAAGGTCTAAAAGTAATCCTGCGGCTACTATTTACAGCTTCATGTAATCCTGCTGCAGCTCCCATAAACGAGCAATTACAATAAAGAGGCTAAGAAAGTCATACTGTATGTGTAAAAGTCTGTGGGAGGATAACTCGTGTTGGCTTGATTAACCTTACCTTTCTTCATCTTTGGCATCCTATACTGCCATATGAAGCAACAGGTCATGACCACTGAGAGCAGAAAGAAGACAACCATGCCCAGCATGGTCCACTTCACCTTCATCTTGTTTACTGGTTGTTATTGACAACAGACGAAATCTAGAAAAAAAAATATATGAAAGTTTGTAAAAGGTATAGGAATAAACGTGGAGAGATGACATGAGAGAAACATGAACATGAAGCACAACCCAACAGCAGCTGCAGAACAGATCATTCAACTTACCAAAGGGAAAACAAGCCTCAGATGTCTCACATTCTTCTTCTCCTTCTTTAGACAGTAAGAATCCACAATTTCATGTCCTTCGAGGGTCACAGGTGAGAAGCCAGCAGGACTGTGTGAACTGAGCATTCACCAGCTACAGACCTCCATGCACTTAATCCTGACAGTGATCCCTGGCTCTAGAGGAAGGGTTGATTCTATTCCCTCTCCGCCGTGACATCATAATCTGCCAGGAGATTCAGCCACCGATCCAAACATAAGGAGCGCTGTAGAATGAAAAACCTGCTAACCACCAATCACCAGCAATCAAATCATTTCACATTCTTTGGCTTTAATTCCAAACACACATCACACATCCGCCGTTCTTTATTATATCAGAGGTTAGGGTTAAGTATCATTCAATTCATCATTCAATTTTATTTATATAGAACAAAATCATAACAAAAGTTATGTCATGACACTTTCCATACATAGCAGGTCTGGATTGTACTATTGCAAAGGAACAATTTCTCAAAGGCATTTTGAATTCACTTCAATTCATGTATCACATATAATCATATAGGTACAATTTAATGAATTAAAAACTGTAAAATAGGATAGTAAGAACAGAAAATGTAATAAATAATAAATATTATTATCATTGAGTAACATAACTAAATAAGTAAAAAATGATCTTAAAGGAGGAAGGCCTGACCAGAGTGGCTGAAGTAAGATTCAGGAACAATGAACTTGGTTCAATTAAAGCAAAAGGACAGTCCTTGTAATTAACCAATCAATCCTTTTGTCCTGGAGGACCTGTAATAAACAAAAACAATAGCCAGTTTAACAAACTGAACCCAGAAATAAACAATGAAACAATAATTACATTAGCAATACTTGTCTGTGTAATAATTTAACCGTTGATGTAGAATGCTTAACAATGTATTAGCCCACCACCCAATGTAAAGTTTATGTCACAGTTGCCTACATGAACAGCATTGGTAAATACCAAAATCTTAGTTTTAGTGGTTGAATGTTATGCTTGATTCATTTCAGAGAAGCCCAGTGAGCCGGCTCAAATGTGGGTATAAAAAAGTGAATTCAGTTTGAAATTCTTCATTCCTGTTCCAATGTTGAGAGCTCACCGAAGGTACAACTGGGACAAAATGAAGAAAAGAAAAGAAAAGCCAAGACTTTAGGCAGGGTTCTCATTGAGGATCCTAGTGGTCTGATCTGGTCTACCTGAGCCTCTAACTGCTGTCTGCTATATAGACCTATATATATCTTCTTCCAGATCATAGCAGAAAGAAAAGGCTGTTATCCATTAGCTTTCAGAAAATAGGAGATCTGGTGTCATTACATAGGTATGGAATTTTACTCAGGTGGCAACAAGTGGTTATTTACTGTATGTGGTTGGATGCTAATCCCTATTTTTTGAAAGATGGCCTCTCAATCAGATGTGAATGTCCTCCATGATCTTTCACCACCTGTCTCTTTGAGTCTCATAGTCAATGACCTTTGACTTCTTCCCTGTGGAAGCTGTTAGTGGTCTGATGTTCACAGATGGCTTCTTGTACCCATTTGGCCTGGAGTGCCCTAGTTGAGTTAAGTTTCAATTTGAAAAATTCAAAAAATTTAATTTGTGGTGTCCCCTCAAACCTCCCTGACGTTCAGCTATCACTGCTTCCAAATGATGCCTGTGAGAAGTTATCTCTCAGCCACTAGAGGGACCTGTAGTATAAATGCACCTCTCCACTATAGTTGTAAGACCATTCAACCTGAGTGGCTTTTGAGACTATACGAGCATAAGTCCTCATCTCACACATATACACATGTTGTATCAGCGTTCATATTTATGGTTATATTCATCTTTATTTCTTGAATCTTGGGTTCAAAAATAAGTTTTGAATCAGTTGTTTAATAAGGATGTCACGTATGGAAGTTTTTATGTCAGTATATGAAGGATTGTAAGTTTTAGTTTAGTTGTAGTGCCTCTGTATGTTATTTGGACAAAAATATGGTAAATCATGAGTTTTGAAAAGTCCAAAGACTGTAGGTGTGAATTTGATATTTTGCTTGATATTTTACTATGGATGACGTCATGTGTCTGACACATCAGAACATAGTAATAGTTTAGTATAACCAAGTACACAACTTTTGTTATGATTTGTCTCATAAATTTTTTTATTAAATTGAATATAAAATTGAATTAAATGTAATTGATGTGGTATTACCTTTTTAAATTTCACACTATTACAGGTTTATATCAGTGTAATGCCTTCAAAATTGCACAAAAGTGTCCCGCATGTCATTCCCTATCTCTCTCTCTCTCCACATTCCTGTCACTCTTCAGCTGTCTCTATCAAATAAAAGTCAACATTTATTTATTTATGAAGATTCAGCTATCAAGCTCCTCTTCTGTGGAACAAACTACCATTCTGGGTTCAGGGGGCAGACACGGTCAACACCTTTAAGAGTAGACTTAAGACTTTCCTTATAGTTAGGGCTGGCTCAGGTCATCCCTTAGTTATACTGCCATAGGACTAAACTGCAGAGGGTTTTTTATGGCCAGTGTGAATTTCTCTTTCTGCGGTATACTCACGGTCCATTGGGTAGACCTAGACCAGCAGTGATCAGAGATGCTCTGTGCTCCATTAGTTGAGACTGGAACCCAGCTAGAGAGCAGCCACAGAAAGGCACCAGCTTTACTGCTCAATCTATGACCCACAAGTCAAGACAGATTACGTCTGACTGGATCGCTGATGGCGAGTCTGACCTACAATCTGCTGCATTCTCATGGCCGCCTCTTTGGGCAAAGGTTTCCATGGGAACAGGCCCTAGGCTCCTCTAATCTGTTGTTTTGCAGCCCTCACTCATCTGGAGGCCATCTCCCTCTCTCTCTCTCTCTCTCTCTCTCTCTCTCCCTCTCTCTTCCTCTGACTCTCTCTCTCTCTCTTTCTCTCTCTCTCTCTTTCACTCTCTCTCTCTCTCTTTCTTTTTTTCAATTCAGCTTCATTGGCATGGGAAACATATGTTTACATTGCCAAAGCATGACATTAACAAAAAGCACAGATAAATGAATTCAAATTCAAATTTGCTTTATTTGCATGAATGTCACAGACAATGTTGCTAAAGCATAACATATACATATATAAATAGAATAAAACTTAAGAGAAATAAAATAACAAAATAATTGTCTGTGCGTGTGCATGTTTCTGTGTGTGTGTGCGTGTGCATGTTTGTGTGTAAAATTATAAACAATAAAATAATAAGTGATAATGAAAATAATGAAAATATATATAGTATTAATAAATTCTTAATAGTCATACATTGAAACATCTTAATGTGTGACATGCAGTGATGTAACTGCTGCCAGTTCTACAGCAGCATATATATCTTATATATATATCTCCTCTATCTCTAAGCTATCTATCTCTGTAGCTATATATATCTTCTCTCATATCTAGATTATCGATATCTAGTCTACTCTCTCTCTATATCGCTCTCCTCTACTCCTCATTATCTTGGCCTTGGCCCTCTACCTGGCCCGGCCTCTGCCTCCCTCTCCTTCCCTTGTTTCCTGTGGGTCTGATACCATTTCGAGTCAATGGATCCCGCCGCGGCAGCGGTCTCGTCCGGTCCCTTCCTGGTCCGTGCTGCTGTCGCTTGTGGTCGCAGCAGTTCAACCCTCTTGGCCGCTATGTTTGGGCCACATTGCTGTACTTCACCCAGCAGGTATGGAAGTTTTTTGATGTGGTCTAATGTCTCAAAGTCTCTCTGGGTGTTTGTGATTTGTGGAAAATATATGTCTCTGATGTCTTTGTACAGATGGCAGGTGGTTAGGAAGTGCAGCTCGGTCTCCGCCTCGTGTTGTGTGCAGTGGGTGCACAGTCTGTCTTCTCTGGGCAGCCACGTCTGTCTGTGTCGGCCTCTCTCTAAGGCCAGGCTGTGGTTGCTGAGTCTGTACATAGTCAACGTTTTCCTCAGTCTGGGGTCGGTTACACAGCTCAGATAATCTGCCATGAAGTATTGTCTGTTTAGGGCCATATAGCACTGGAGTTTGCTTTGGGTTTTGGTTGCATATGTCCAATAGTTGATGTAATTGTCTTTTTCTTTAGTTATGATTTGGGGCCGGATTGTGTGCGGGCGGTCTTGGTGCCCTGTGCTGTTGGCGCTGAGCCGGTGGACCAGCTGGCTGAGGGGACTCCCTTTTTTGCTCTCCTCTTGGCATTGCAGGGCTTTGTAGTGGTAGGAGCTGGGCTCGCTGGCTTTGAGGTGTTGGTAGAATTTGATGGCTCTTTTTTGTATCCGAATTAAAAGGGGAAATTGTCCTAATTCAGCTCGACATCCATTGTTGGGGGTGTTCCTTTGGACCAACTCCACAGATCAGTATGCTTCCCTGGGCCTGATAGTGACTGATCTCATCTTCAAGAATGGAGAAAACATTTTCATTATGATAAGGGGATTCTGATGGGGGGATGTACACTGCACACATGAATATATCTTTATCTGTGGCAACAATTTCTCTTTTTATTTTGAGCCAAATTGAAGATTCACCTTTTTTTAATCAATTCAATTGAGTGTTCAAGGTTTTCTTTGTACCAAATCAGCATTCCACCTGAATCTCTGCCCTGTCCTATTCCTTTCAGTTTGGTGGATGGGAACACCAACTCTCTGTAGCCTGCAGGACAACCAGTGGAAATGTCTCCTCTGCACCAAGTTTCTTGTAAAACAAATACATCTGCATCTCCTGACTCTGTGGTGAAATCTGGGGTCCTGCTCTTAAAGCCAAAAGCAGAGGACCTCAGACCCTGGATGTTTCAACATGAGATAATAAATGATTTAGATTTCATTCAGTTTTTTCTGCTGCTCTTCTCACCACCTGAGCGTAGCTCAGTGGGCTGGGGTGTGGCTCCTGGTTATGGTGTCTGGGTGGAAGTCTTTCCTGGACAGCAGGGTTGATATAACTACTCTACTGTTGGGGAAGGTGCTGGAGGCTTTTTCTATCATTCATCTGAGTGACTCCGATACTCTTTCCTGCTGCGTCCTCAGCTCGTTGGTGCCGGTGTGGATGATGATGTGGCTTGGAGAACCCTCTGATAGCAGCTCCATGGCATGTTGACTGTTTGGACACCAGAGTTTCTCCACTTTGTGGTTGGGGAACAGTTTCTTTTCATTTAAGAACTTTCCATTGGAGTCGATGAGGATGACGATGTCTAGTTGCTGTGCCAGTCTGGATGGATGAGGGGTGGAGTCGATCAGTGGGCTGGGGGGGTGGGTGTGGTGTTGGTTTGGTGACTGGAGGAGAGCTGCTGGGTGGGTGGAGCCTCTTGGTCCTGGTGCAACCAGGATCCTGATTGTGGTCTAGGTGTGAGTCCAGAGTCTGTCTTGTCAGGCCTGGGCTGACTCTGTCTCTCTCCTGGAGCTTCTGTGACAGAGAGGCCAGCTGATGATGTGGGTTAGCTGGGGTTCCTGGGCCTGTTCAGAGCTGGGGGGCTTACTCTTACTCTCAGAGGGCTGTTCAGCAGGAGGACAGGTGGGGGTTGAGGTGGTGATTGTGTCCGGCAGGGTGTGGGTGTCATCAGGCGGGGAGCACTTCCCCAGTTGGGCTCTTCCTTTTATGAGGGGAAAGTCCAGCTCAAACTGCCTGAGGTTCCCCTGCACTATGACAGTCCTGTTCTTGTATATGATGATTGATGTCATGGGGGAGTCTGGGTCTTCTGCCTCTTTGACTTTCAATTTCCAGCCATTACAGATCCCCTCTTTCTTCACAGAGGGGGAGTGGGTCTTTATGGCAGAGTGCCATGCTAGTGGCTGCTCTGTGAAGAAGATCAGGTTGCTGGCGTCTCCGTTTTTGTAGGAGTCAGAGAAGAGTGTCTCTGCTCTCTCCTTCAACACGTTCTGTTTGTATGCCTTCCTGGCACTTTCATTTTTCAGATCTTGTGTGTATAAAAGAGGAACAGCTTCTGTATGTGCTGTGTCTGAGGATCCAGGACTCTGCTGAGGCTGCATGGTTGTTGTTCCAACTCCTTACTAACCGTTGCTAAGGCTTTCCAATCTTGTTGGTTAGCTGTTAGATTTAACTTAAATTAGGTGTAGGTAATTATTTTGTTTTTAGTCAGTTGTGTGTTTGTCGTCCTCAAGACAGATAAACTGACAAACCGACAGTTTACAATACTTTCAACAAGATGAGAGGGAGTAAATTATAAGTAATACATAAATTAAATCAATCATGGAAAAATAGAAAAATAGAATAAACAATTTGACTGCACAGTTGGGGGGCTAGTGTGTGGGAGGGACACAAACCAGTTGGAGTAAAGTCTAAACTATTCTACAACGCTCAGTTTGCCTATTTGCAAGCTAAGGTGACTCAAACCACACGTGCAAAATGGCTGCATACCACATAGAAAAAATGCCCATTCAAGTGATAAGTTAAGAGCAAACTTCAAACAAATAAGTCTGGGAAAAACAGTGGTTGGTTTCTTTGTATCTCTGTTAAAATAGAAGCACATTAATATACCAAAGAGAAATTTACAAAAACAATGAGACATGTGCAGTGTAAAAGTAAATCATGTACTTTTGTCAACCGGAACAACAATCCTTTCTCCCAGTTGGAGACATGCAGGTGAACTGGAGTCGACATTCAGATAAAACCATGTTAATATTTTGTTTAAGAGGATAACAACGTTTACAATATCTCAGTGCTGTTTCAGCTCACCTGTTTCTTGGCTGATGTATTTAAATAATCACTCCAAGCTTTTAGTCCCCCACCGAACATGAAGAGTCTAACAAGGAAAACAGGATTTATTTCAGGTCCTGTAGTTTTTAATGTTAAAATCATGCTTACAGTATAACCATTTTAAACCACGCTCCAAAAGTAGTACTCCAGCAGTATTGATCATATAGTTATTAATATAGTTATTATACACTTTGTTTTGCATGACCTGTTGCCAGTGTAATTTCTTTAAAAACAAGTCCAAATGTTTTCAGATGTTACATTTTGCATTTTGAAGTGCAGTGATTCTGCACTTGTATGTTTTGATTCTGGGACTCTGTAATTTTGCATTATTAACATTTTGAAGATGAATCTTACACTGGCCCATGATGCAGCTTGTTTCAGCTCCCCCCTGGTGATTTCTTTGATTTGCAGAGGAGCAGACAGATCTGCTCAAATACATTTCTTTGATTTGCAGAGGAGCAGACAGATCTGCTCAAATACCCCCAAACTGTAGAGTTGGCTATTGTCATACCCTGGTGATAGACAGTAATATCTGCTGTGATGATTTCATTGACCCAAACAGAGACAAACCGTTCATTACTAAAAATCAGTTTGTTATTTTCGACAGCAAAACAACTTCTGCTGGTGTCAGGTATAAAGCTGAGTGGATGGATGCCGGTGTTGTGTCGTTCTTGCGTCCCCTTTCTTTTGGTTTCGCCCAGACTGGCCCGAGCAGCAGCTCCTCAGCATTTGTCCCTGTGCTGCTGCTGCTGCTGCTGCTGCTGCCGCTGAGGATGGTGATGAGGGTGAGGATGATGCGCTGCAGCTCCGAATGAATCCACAGTCAATGGCCTGCTGCGTGATAAACAGTCTGGGATGACTCTGATTATGGATATCTTCTATTTTCTGTGGATACTACCAGCGGTATGGGCTGTGGAAGGTAAGCCGGTGTTTAACTCTTATGTGTGAATGTGGACGTGTGGTGACGGCGCAGCGCGCAGACGGAGACGGGGGACTCAGCAGCAGCAGATCCTCATCATTACAACAAAAAAAGGATGCATGTTTTAACGTGTGAAACACAGGGGACCCCTGTGGAAGCTGAGAAACAGTGTTTCGATGGAGCTCCGTGCTGTGGAGCACCAACATGTCAGGCTCGGCTGGAATTAATCTGTTTCTTTGGCCTCGACTCTTTATTTGACATCATTATAAAAAAAAAAAGCCGCCGGGGGTATGATGGATTATTATTGTTCGGATTTGAGGTCTTCGCACTGTTGCTGATCACTCTGTGCACTGTGCATCTGCAACATGTGTAATGTCGGCTATTTCACCTGCAAAACGCATTACGTGTATGTGAATTAAAGGCAGATGATAGGGGAGAGCACATCATGTCAGCATTATGTAGATGATTTTGGACTGGTGAACCTCCATACCCATTAATAGTCATCAGTACATTATCTACCCATGCATAACCTTAACATAAAAGAATACTACTATTTTTGTTACCAAACATCAAAAATAAAAAAATACAGATAATATTAAAGTAATACAAATAGTTAAAAAGTACATATTGTAAGGTTTAAATCATCATATAGTCATTACAATGGTATGATTAAAAGTTTTATGTGGAGAAGTGGATGTATTTAGGTATGTAAGTGTAAAGTCCCGGAGAAAGTGTTAAGAAAACGCTTTAAGGGTAGAGACAGGCAATATTCAACATCTCTATGAGGGAGAAAAGAAGACCAGCACAAAGGTTGTGCCCAGAGGCCTCCGTCGTGGATGTAGGCAGTATCCTGAAAGGTAGAGGGGAAGGCTTTGGTGTGAAGACAGTCCTGAGGTGAGAATAGCACCATTCAATGAATTGCAATTCAGCATATCATCAACATGATTTAACATCTGTTAGTTTATGAGAGAAAACGTACACAATGCTGATTCAAATTATAACAAAACCTGTTACCCAAAACTATCCTTGTGAACTCAAAATCAAGGACCACGATCAATAACAGACTGAATTAATTTAGCAATAGAATAGATATCAATGGGGAAATGATCTGCTTCAATGAAAAAACAAATGCCAATCTTGACAGAACCGATTTATTCATCACCACCGTCCACAATATCAAAAGTCCACAAAAGTATAGGCCAAACTCACTTACACACATCTGCATTTACGCACACATACGCAGAGTGACTACTACACTTGTTATTCTGACATAGACCTGCACACACACACACACACACACACACACACACACACACACACAAACGCACAGTGTGGTGACTGTGTTTGTCTCCATCTTGGCAGTCCTGCCTTTGCCTCCTCCTGACCAATTTTGAAATACAGTTTGGGTGGAGCTGAGGTGGGCTGAATGAGCCTGGTTGCTCAAACAAGCCATTGTTGTGGAGAAATCGCTGGAATTCAATGGCACAGGTCAGGAGGGAAGAAAGTGTTCAGGAGCCTCTGATGTCTTATGCTGTAATATTCGTTGACGCTTGGCCAAAGAGAATCAGAGACACTGTCTGTGAACTGTGAAGTTGGACATTACAAAGTTACAACAGACAATTTACTGTTCAGTTTGATTTCCTTCTGCAAATAAATTTGGCTAACATAGAGGTTTGTTTTGAACCTGTCTGCTCTGTGTTTAGTTAGTGAGGTCAATGTTTTCCCAGTTATTACTGATGGGAATAATGGACACAAATATAAAAACAAGATCTGAGTTACAAACTGAAAATATCCGTCTATCATCATTTCAGCAGATTGAAGGGCCGAATAAGGATGTAAACAGCTAACGTATAGAAACACTGAGAAGGGTTCATCCTCTTTTGGCTCTGCTGCTATTCACGGCTTTATGTCCTCCAGTTCGTGCTGGCCTTTATATACAGTTGCCTTTCTCTGCTCTGTTTCCACTCCCCATTCATTCACACACACTTTCTATTTTTACCTGGCAGGGCACATTTGCAGCAATGGGGCACAGATGTTCGTGCCTCTTTCACTGCCTCTCAGCTGGAGTTGTATCACACATAATTGCAATGTCTTGTACCAATCTGTGTTGTTTCTGCCATTCACACTTCAGTGTCTCTCTTTGAGGCACTCTCATGGAAACGGTGCTGTGGTTGCATGATAATTGTTTCCTTCGCAACAGGAAGACTTGTGATGAGAAAGACATTACACTGTTTATTTTTTTGTTTTATTTTGTGTTTTATTTAGTGTTTGTTTTTTAGTGTTCCATTAATATTGGCAGATGCTGATGATGATGGTTAACTCTGAAAAACATAATGTGCCTTTTTAAAGTCCAAGTCAAAACAATTTGCAAAGAAATCGACTCTATCTTCCCTGAGTGTTTTATTTTGTCTCGTGAACTTTAGCCAGACTCGCAATGACAGTATTGAAGATAATATTGTCGTTTACGATATATCGTCAAAAACATTCCCCACAGTAAGAAAATGTCATCCCACGATAAAAACGATAAATTCCCATAGATGACGTATATATGTGCGCGACACACTCACAGCCCAACACACATATTGACAAACATGGCGGAAGGCGGAGCAGTTACGCCGAGCAGCGAGGAGCTCTTTCCTCATGCTCCGGCTGCCAATCAGACACTCGGTCGAACCTCCACAGACAGCCTGAAATGTCTGTGAAGCAGAGACTATCCAGGTGAATTCATGGACTAAAATCTGATAATCTACCTGTGTGTGTTCTCACTTTGTTTATTTCATGTACCAGCTTCTAAATCTGAGTCCGACTCGCAATTTACGCCGCAAAATAATGACACCAAGAAGTTTAATTCGATAAAGCTGTTATTAATTAGAGAAATAAAAAGTTATTTCCTGACTGTTTCACAGCGGTTACATTCAGCAGGTATAGAAACGCCCACAGCAACACACCACCAGCTCCCCCTAGCCTTTATTATTGTTTTGGTGATAGATTTATAGTCAAAAAGATTAGGCTGAATTGGTGTTTATTTATCGCCATTTTTATCGTTACCATGATAAATACTACGAATTATCAGGATACATTTTTTAAGTCCATATCGCCCATCCCTAGTGCCATGACAGATGGCTTGTTGGCTAGGCACCGCACCCTTAGGTCCGCCAATGGACGCCATCTTTGCCGACTTTTAGATCAGCCAGAAGGCGGAAGAGTCTTGACTGCCAACATGGTGGCAACAGAGCCACAGATTTTGAACTTCAAAACATCTCTTCAGAAACCTATTGGTGACATCACAAACAGATCATCCATTCTTTATACTGTCAGTGGGTGCGAGTAGCCATCTGTTGCTAAAGGAGATGTTTAAGGCCTCCACAGTCTCATGTAGTGGGTGAGAGTTGTTCATGATGGATGTAAGCTTTGCTGTGCTGTCTGACCAATCCAGTTTATAGCTGAGATGAACACCCAGGTATCTGTACTGTAAGTTCACATCGTCGCAATATCCAGTCCCTGGATGTTCATTGGTGTGGTGTGAGGCTAAAGGTTTCCTGATGGACAGTTAGTCCAGTAGACAGTGTTTGTACTACCTCCAGAAAGAGGAGGCCTGGAGGAATACTGATGGGGATGATCGGAGTTCATGTCCTGCAAGAACCGAAGAAAAGGAGAGAGTGAGCTAGCAAGAAGGTTCCGAGTAAATCTGAGACTGACTTTTAGTTTCATTTCATTTCATTTATTTAATGGGACCATGTACAGTAATAAACATAAACATAAACATAAACGATTACATTTGATGTACTGCACCAGCTTACAGCTACTTTTCATCTGCAGTCCCTTCGGCAGACACAATTAAAACACATTACAGCACAATAACAAACAGTACAAATCAAAAAACACACAGGACACATAATACAAAATACAAAGTTACACACAATAGCACATACCATACACCCACAATGTCAGTGGCTACAGAGCTGACTATCCTTTAGCAGACTTTTTATTTTGGTTTTAAATGTACTGATGGAGCTGCAGCTCTTTATATCGTCAGGTAGGGCATTACACTGAGTTGTGGCTTTCACAGAGAAGACTGATTTCCCAAATGCAGAGCGACGAAATGGTATGGTACAATCTGGTACAGACTGAGCAAGTATACACAAAGTCACGTAGTGGAGGAGGGGCCAAACCATTTAAAATTTTATAAACATGGCACAAATTTGAAGAATAATGTAAAATTCTCCAAGCTCAGTAAATTGTATTTTTCCAGTACCCTACAGTGATGGAAATGCACTGGCTTTTTGTCTAGAGTTTTTAGAGTTTGTCTGAAATAAAATTCTGAAACACAGAAGCTGAGCTGGGCTTCTTGTCTGTTCATACTTGTCTGTGCTTTTCATGACAGAACTTGCTGACCTGTCAGGCCATAGTTGAAAGCACAGACGTCAAGAATAATGCATATCATATACAATTATATACTGATATAAAAAATTAATCGCCTTTCTTTCATTATATTGGCTTGGCTTGATCGTCTATTCCTTACCTGCTACATTGAGCAATAGGCTTACAATAGAAGGAGAAAGTCTAAAACATAACAAGAGTATCATGCTTTGTGTGTGTTTTTTTTTTCCAGAGACAGTAACGTCTGAATCTGGTGTTGGGTTGTGATTTCATGCTGTTTATGTAAAGAGTCCAATCAGCATAACTTTTTGCAGATTCATCATCTAATCATCAATATCAAATTATATTTTTGCTTGAATTTCTTATCCCTATATTATTATCACATCATTCAGTGTTCACTGAAGAACTGTGTGTTGCGTTACTGTTTTCACTAATACCCAGAATAATGCTTGTTTGCTTCCACGGAGTGTGGGCAAATCACTTTCCTTGGACCGAACTACTTGTATAAAATGAATTTCTTCATATTGTCGAAATCAAACATCCAAGTTACTAAATGTATTGCTCTAAAGACAAGATTCATTTGCAAATGGCTAAAGCACAGTATGATGTTTTCCAGTCAGCAGCCTATCAGTAGAATTAGTGTCAATATGTAGCTGTTTCATTAAATGAATTAAGAACTGATAGTTCCTAATAAATAAATAAAAAAGTAGAGAATTCCAAATTCAAATTTCAGTTCAACCTCAAGATTATTTGATCTTATACAAACATTTGTCCTCATTCCTTAGAGGCAACACATTTTGCTTTTGTTCTTGGAAAGAAGCCAGCCTGGCCTCATTGTCTTTCTCTGATATTTCCCAGTGTCAGTCAGTTATCTAAACCAATCAATATTCAGTGTTGGGAGCCGCACAGCGCTTTTTAGCCTCTGGGACTGGACATGTGAACAGCTCATGACCCACTTCTTCTCTGGACTATGGTTGCTTCACCAAACCTTTTGAATTTGAACTTGATAATAGAATGTGTTGGCATGGCAGACAGAGACAGCAGTGTAACATCAATGACCAGACTTTGAATACTGTGAAACAGCTTCATGAATCACATCACCACTTATTTGAATGGACCTAATAAATGAGATATAAATGGATAAATTGGTAAGCTGAGATGTGCATTACTGTAACATTACATAACTGTTCCTACCATAAAATAATAGATTTTAAATCCTGTAATCAAATGAATGCTATCTCTGTCACTCATACTGTCTGTCCTTCTTAACTTTGTGCTCGGGGTACAATTACCCAGCACAGCATTACATCACACACATCTGTGGACATAACAGAGGAGAAGAGACTAAAGAGGACATTGACATACTCACTATAGTTTTTTTTATTATTATTTTTTTATTTCAATTTTTACAGCTTATACAGACATATATATGTAGAATCACATTTAGTCTGCTGTTTTTCATTTATGATCTGCTTAATACAGCATTAAAGGATATGCATCAGGTTAGACGTGTCAGTTACATAATTAAACAAGAATAACACACAAACATAGCTATAAGTAATTACATAATAAGTAGTGTAAATGAAAGTATGGCAGGTCTCCATCTGTTAACAAATACATCTTTTTGAAGCCTCAAGGAATAAGTCATTTGTTCCATATGATAGATTTCCCATACCTTTTCAATCCACATATTGTATGTTGGAGGGTCGGCTTTTAACCATTTAACTGTAATACATTTAAGAGCTGCAATCAGTAATATTTGTAAAAGGTATTTTTTACCTCTTCCAATTATGTCATTTGGTATTAGTCCAAGCATTACCATCTTGGGATCTTTATTAAAATTTTTCTGAAATACTTTTCCAAGTGCCTCAAAGACCTCATCCCAAATTTTTTTCCTCACTATAGTTTTTGATCTTAAGTAATATAATAATAACAAATACATGTGTACAGCTGTCCATATTTACCACACTCATATTACACACTGGAGGTGCTAAATCATGAAAATATCAATTTGTTGTTGCAGCTGCTGTTGTCATTGATCATTTGAAATTGATAGAATTATTTTTACATTAATGCAGTCTTAATATCATTTACGAGTTTCTTAAGAAGTGAATGAGTGAATGAGATAGTTCATACACGTTTCATGTTATAGTGAGTACAGAGTGAGCATAACAAAGACGCGTCATTGTCTAAATACTCACTTATCAACTGGTCACTCAGAGTCCAATAAGAATCTTTTTGTTAAATTTGTATTTGCATTCTGATTTGATGGTCACTTCAGCATTTCAGACTTAAATTTCCTCCTACAACATTTTCTGTAAAATGAGCTGATAAATATGCAGTGATTGAATTTTGGGGGAAAAGGATTATAGAGCATCCAGCTTTAGTCACATCAACATCCTGCTTCTGGAAGGCATTACAGGGGTCCCCAAACCTTTTTTCGGTGCGGGCCACATCAACGTCAGTCAATAACCGGAAATGATATCAGTCCCACCAGGATTTCACGGGCCTTTTTTGAAATATTTGCGGCCTAAATGCCTGATGTTGCATGAGGTTTTCAAAAAAAATTGAGGTGCTTTTTACATTTTTGTTGCGATTTTGTTGCAGGAGGAAGTGAAAGTTGCGATAAATTGCGATAAATTGCGATTCGACAGTCGCGGAGAGGGCGCAGCGAGCACTAAGTCCATGGCCCCGGGAAGTGGCAAGGTCCGGGCAGGAGGGCACTGTAAAGCCATCCCTGACCCGCCGCGGAAGTTGATCACGAGCAAAGTCACGTGGGAATATACCATTGTGTGAGGGGATGAAAATTAGCTTGTACTGTACATAGTTTGTAAATAAGGTAGATTTTAATTAGAATGCCAAGCTTAATCATTAAGTGTGGATATTTTATAATAGGAAAATGCAATTTTGAAAAATAGGCCATGTTTAGAGGGATTGTTTGGGATCGTTAAGTGGGCCACTCCCATTGTTTAGGCGGGCCGGATGTGGCCCGTGGGCCGTAGTTTGGTGACCCCTGCATTACATTTTCCCAAAGTTCTTCAGCGCATTATTCCCAACAACACAATAAGACTGTGAATCCACTAAAGCATAACTCTTAGTAAAGTATAAATCCACTGAAGCACGTATCATCAGTTATGATCAGTAGATTTAGTTTATATACCATCTTCTCAATCAGTTTTTACACTGACTGTGTTATCCAGCAGTGCAATGACATGACGGACAAAAACAGATGAGTTATCAGTAGCAGGGGGAATGCCAACTATGATTTAAGTTAGCATCTTTTCCAATTATATTTCTGCACAGTCAGAGCCATGCAGATTCCATTAGTGCTTTTCATGAATTATTTTGACAAATTAAACTTGACTCATAGTCCACTAACCAGCGCTGTCCACAGCTTTGCTTTCAAATGTATCACACAGACTTCACTAGCAGATGTATCGGGCCACTCCATCATTGATAGCAACTTGTTTCCTCTCTGAACTGAATTGGTGCAATAAACATCTCGGAGACTGAAATCATTAACCATAAGCCTGAAGATGAGGCTCTTCACATGTGTGTAGTGCAGGGGCCAGCGGCTGACATAAGCTGTATAGACTGTGTGGTTGCTTGGGGCCACAACTGCTAGGGGGAGCCACACATTAACTTGGACTTACGTTGGTCACTCCTCACGTTGACTGACTCGTTCAGGGGCTGCCAACTTTCACGCAAGTGACCGTGAGACTCAGTCAATTAACCCTTCGACATGCTGTCATACCACACGTCCATCAACCTACACATTCATATCTGTCACTTTCTTCCTGATAGTCTGAAGAACTCACTGCTACACGGTGCTGCTTGTCTGTCTCTCTGCTGTCTGTGTCCTGTCTGTCTCTCTGCTGTCTGTGTCCTGTCTGTCTCTCTGCTGTCTCTCTCTCTGCTATCTGTATCCTGTCTGTCTCTCTGCTGTCTGTGTCCTGTCTGTCTCTCTGCTGTCTGTCCTGTCTGTCTCTCTGCTTTTTTTTGCTCTCCTCTTGGCATTGCAGGGCTTTGTAGGTGTAGGAGCTGGGCTCGCTGGCTTTGAGTTGTTTGTAGAATTTGATGGCTCTTTTTTGTATCCGAATAAAGGGGAAATTGTCCTAATTCAGCTCGACATCCATTGTTTGGAGGTGTTCCTTTGGACAACTCCACAGATCAGTATGCTTCCCTGGGCCTGATAGTGACTGACTCACTTCAAGAAGGAGAAAATATTTTCATTATGATAAGGGGATTCTGATGGTACACTGCACACATGAATATATCTTTATGTGTGCAACAATTTCTCTTTTATTTTGAGCCAAATTGAAGATTCCCTTTTTATAATCATTTCAATTGAGTGTTCAAGGTTTTTGCTTTGTATCAAATCAGCATCCACCTGAATCTCTGCCCTGTCTATTCCTTTCAGTTTTGTGGATGGGACACACCACTCTCTGGTAGCCGCAGACAACCAGTGGAAATGTCTCCCTCTGCACCGAGTTTTTGTAAAGAAATACATCTGCATCTCCTAACTCTGTGGTGAAATCTGGGGTCCTGCTCTTAAGGCCAAAACAGAGGACCTCAGACCTGGATGTGGAAATGATTTAGATTTCATCAGTTTAAAATTCAAAATGTTTGCATTCATGTTACAACTGAACTTGACCTATCAGGTGGGAGAGAGCAGGCTGAGCATGTAATGGTGTCTCTCAGCTGCTGTGTGGCGTGTAGGAGTGTGGGTTAGAGTTGCTGTGCCAGTGCGGATGGAACGAGGGGTGGAGTCGGGGGGTTGTTGGTGACTGGAGGGAGCTGCTGGGTGGGTGGAGCCTCCCGGGTCTGGTGGCTCTGGGTGGGTGGCCTCTTGGTCCTGGGGCTTTGTGTGGTGCTCCCGGATCCTGGTTGTGGTCTAGGTGTGAGTCCAGAGGTCTGTCTTGTCAGGCCTGGGCTGACTCTGTCTCTCTCCTGGAGCTTCTGTGACGAGAGGCCAGTCTCTCTAGCTACTGAACTCATCTTCATGTCGGTGATGTTGGGTTAGCTGGGGTTCCTGGGCCTGTTCAGAGCTGGGGGGCTTACTCTACTCTCAGAGGGCTGTTCAGCAGGAGGACAGTGGGGGGGTTGAGGTGGTGATTGTGTCCGGCAGGGTGTGGGTGTCATCAGGCGGGGAGCACTTCTCCAGTTGGGCTCTTCCTTTTATGAGGGGAAAGTCCAGCTCAAACTGCCTGAGTTCCCCTGCACTATGACAGTCCCTTCTTGTATATGATGATTGATGTCATGGGGGAGTCTGGGTTTCTGCCTCTTGTACTTTCAATTTCCAGCCATTACAGATCCCCTCTTTTCACAGAGGGGGAGTGGGTCTTTATGGCAGAGTGCCATGCTAGTGGCTGCTCTGTGAAGAAGATCAGGTTGCTGGCGTCTCCGTTTTTGTAGGAGTCAGAGAAGAGTGTCTCTGCTCTCTCCTTCAACACGTTCTGTTTGTATCCTTCCTGGCACTTTTATTTTTCAGATCTTTTGAGGTATAAGAGAGGAACAGCTTCGATTGCTGTGTCTGAGGTTCCAGGACTCTACTGAGGCTGCATGGTTGTTGTTCCAATCCTTGACTAACCGTTCTAAGGCTTTCCAATCTTGTTGATTAACTGTTAGCTTAACTTAAATTAGTGTGTAGGAATTATTGTGTTTTTAAAAGCTCGTGTGCAGTTTATTGCCGCCTCGAGTTTCTCACTCACTTAATTCCTGCTGTTCTTCTTCTTCAGTTACAATCGTTCAACAAGATGAGAGGGAGTAAATTATAAGTAAACATAAATTAAATCAATCATGGAAAAATAGAATAAACAATTCGACTGCACATTGGGGGGCTAGTGTGTGTGTGGGGGACACAAACCAGTTGGAGTAAGTCTAAACTATTCTACAACGCTCAGTTTGCCTATCAAGCAAGCTAAGTGACTCAAACCACACGTGTAAAAGGCTGCAATACCACATAGAAAAAAATGCCCATTAAGTGATAAGTTAAGAGCAAACTTTGAACAAATAAGTCTGGGAAAAACGTGCTGGTGTTGCTTGTATCTCTGTTGAAACAAGAGCACATTAATGCATCTTAAACAGGCACATTAAACATGTGCGAGTAGTATGTGGCTGATGTATTTAAATAATCACTCCAAGCTTTTAGTCCCCACCGAACATGAAGAGTCTAACAGGAAACAGGATTATTCCAGGCCTGTAGTTTTTAATGTTAAAATCATGCTTACAGTATAACCAGTTTAAAATGAAGCTACCAAACACGCCCAAAAGTAGACTCCAGCAGTATTTGCATATAGTATTAATATAGTTATTATACACTTTGTTTTGCATGACCTGTTGCCAGTGTAATTTCTTTAAAAACAATCCAAAAGTTTTCAGATGTTTACATTTTGCATTTTGAAGTGCAGTGATTCTGCACTTGTATGTTTTGTCTGGGACTCTGTAATTTTGCATTATTAACAGATAAAAGATGAATCTTACACTGGCCCATGATGCAGCTTGTTCAGCTCCCCCCTGGTGATTTCTTTGATTTGCAGAGGAGCAGACAGATCTGCTCAAATACCTCCAAACCTAGAGGTTGGCTATTGTCATACCCTGGTGATACACAGTAATATGGCTGTGATGATTTCATTGACCCAAACAGAGACAAACAGTCATTACAAAAACAGTTTTGTTATTTCGACACCAAAACAACTTCTGCTGGTGTGGATGGATGCCGGGTGTGGTGTTCGTTCTTGCGTCCCCTTCTTTTGGTTTCGCCCGACGGGCCCGAGCAGCAGCTCCTCAGCATTTGTCCCTGTGCTGCTGCTGCTGCGCTGCTGCCGCTAGGATGGTGATGAGGGTGAGGATGATGCGCTGCAGCTCGAATGAATCCACAGTCAATGGCCTGCTGCGTGATAAACAGTCTGGGATGACTCGGATTATGGATATCTTCTATTTTCTGTGGATACTACCAGCGGTATGGGCTGTGGAAGGTAAGCCGGTGTTAACTCTTTCTATGTGTGAAGTGTGGACGTGTGGTGACGGCGCAGCGCGCAGACGGAGACGGGGGACGCAGCACAGCAGAGCTTCATATACAACAAAAAAAGGATCATGTTTTAACGTGTGAAACACAGGGGACCCTGTGGAAGCTGAGAAACAGTGTTTCGATGAGCTCCGTGCTGTGGAGCACCAAATGTCAGGCTCGGCTGAATTAATCTGTTTCTTTGGCCTCGACTCTTTATTTGACATCATTTAAAAAAAAAAAGCCGCCGGGGGTAGGATGGATTATTATTGTTCGGATTTGAGGTCTTCGCATGTTGCTGATCACTCTGTGCACTGTGCATCTGCAACATGTGTAATGTCTGCTATTTCACCTGCAAAACGCAATACGTGTATGTGAATTAAAGGCAGATGATAGGGGAGAGCACATCTGTCAGCATATTTAGATGTGCCATCGGGTCTGGGGTATTTTGGACTGGTGAACCTCCATACCCATTAATAGTCATCAGTACTTTATCTACCCATGCATAACCTTAACATAAAAGAATACTACTATTTTTGTTACAAAACATCAGAAAAAAATAAATTCAAGATGATATAAAGTGATAAAAAAGTTAAAAGTACATATTGTAAGGTTTAATCATCATGTAGTCATTACATGGTTATGATTAAAAGTTTTTATGTGGAGAAGTGGATGTATTTAGTATGTAAGTGTAAAGTCCCTGGAGAAGTGTTAAGAAAAGGCTTTAAGGGTAGAGACAGGCAATCAACATCTCTATAGGGAGAAAAGAAGACCAGCACAAAGGTTTGTCCCAGAGGCCTCCGTCGGGGATGTAGGCAGTATCTGAAAGGTAGAGGAGAAGGCTTGGTGTGAAGACAGTCCTGAGGTGAGAATAGCACCATTAAATGAATTGCAATTCAGCATATCTTAACAGATTTTAACCGTTTAGTTTATGAGAGAAAACGTACACAATGCGATCAAATTATAACAAAACCTGTACCCAAAACTATCCCGTGTGAACTCAAAATCAAGGACCACGATCAACAGACTGAATTAATTTGCAATAAAATACATATCAATGGGGAAATGATCTGCTTCAATGAAAAACAACAGCAAAATCTTGACCAAACCGATTTATTATCACCACCGTCCACAATAACAAAGTCCACAAAAGTATAGGCCAAACTCACTTACACAATCTGCATTTACACATACATATGCAGAGTGACTACTACACTTTATTCTGACATAAACCTGCATACCCATACACACACAAATGCACACAGGGCTCCCTCTACCCTTTTTAATCTCAAAAGTAGTTGTCGTATAATAAAATAAACTCTGAGTTTTCCTCTATAGACTGTAACACATCTGGGCATAGTCTCTGCTATGGTTTCTGAAGATCAGTGTGGGGACTGTGTTTCGTCGCCATCTTGGCATCCGCCTTTGCCTCTCTTACTATTTTGAAATACAGTTTGGGTGGAGCTGAGGTGGGCTGAATGAGCCTAGTTGCTCAAACAAGCCATTGTTGTGGAGAAATCACTGGAATTCAATGGCACCAGGTCAGGTACTGTTCAGTTTGATTTCCTTCTGCAAATAAATTTGGCTAACATGGAGGTTTGTTTTGAACCTGTCTTGCTGGTGTTTAGTTAGTGAGGTCAGTGTTTTCCCAGTATACTGGGGAAAAAGATCTGAGTTACAAACTGAAAAGTATCCGTCTATCATCATTTCAGCAGATTGAAGGGCCGAATGAAGATGTAAACAGCTAACGTATAGAAACACTGAGAAGGGTTCATCCTCTTTTGGCTCTGCTGCTATTCACGGCTTTATGTCCTCCAGTTCGTGCTGGCCTTTATATACAGTTGCCTTTCTCTGCTCTGTTTCCACTCCCCATTCATCCACACAATTTCTATTTTTACCTGGCAGGGCACATTTTCAGCAATGGGGCACAGATGTTCGTGGCCTCTTTCACTGCTCTCAGCTGGAGTTGTATCACACATAATTGCAATGTCTGTACCAATCTGTGTTTTTCTGCCATTCACACTTCAGTGTCTCCTTTGAGGCCACCATGGAAACGGTGCTGTGGTTGCATGTATTGTTTCCTTCACACAGGAGAGATTGTGATGAGAAAGACATTACACTGTTTATTTTTTGTTTTTATTTTGTGTTTTTATTAGTGTGGTTTTTTTAGTGTTCCATTAAATTGGCAGATGCTGATGAGATGTTAACTTTGAAAAACATAAGTGCCTTTTTAAGGTCCAAGTCAAAATATTTGCAAAAGAAATCGACTCTATCTCCCTGAGTCGTTTTATTTTGTCTCGTGAACTTTAGCCTAGACTCGCAATGACAGTATTAAAGATAATATTGTCGTTTACGATATTCGTCAAAAACATTCCCCACGGTAAGAAAATGTCATCCACGATAAAAAGATAAATTCCCATAGATGACGTATATTGTGGGACACACTCGAAGCCCCAACACGCATATGACAACATGGGGAAGGCGGAGCAGTTACGCCGAGCAGCGAGGAGCTCTTTCCTCATCGCCGGCTGCCAATCAGACACTCGGTCGAACCTCCACAGAAGCCTGAAATGTCTGTGAAGCAGAGACTATCCAGGTGAATTCATGGACTAAACTCTGATAATCTACCTGTGGTTCTCACTTTATTTCATGTACCAGCTTCTAATCTGAGTCCGACTCGCAATGTCGCCAAAATAATGACAGAAGTTAATTCGATAAAGCTGTTATTAATAGAGAAATAAAGTTATTTCCTGACTGTTTCACAGCGGTTACATTCAGCAGGTATAGAAACGCCCACAGCAACA
This sequence comes from Larimichthys crocea, assembly GCF_000972845.2. NCBI lineage: Eukaryota > Metazoa > Chordata > Actinopteri > Sciaenidae > Larimichthys > Larimichthys crocea. The sequence continues at coordinate 7,918,151 of NC_040025.1, forward strand.
CACCACCAGCTCCCCTAGCCTTTATTATTGTTTTGGTGATAGATTTAGTCAAGAAGATTAGGCTGAATTGGTGATTTATTATGCCATTTTTATCGTTACCATGATAAATCTACGAATTATCAGGACATTTTTTAAGTCCATATCGCCCATCCCTAGTGCCATGACAGATGGCTTGTTGGCTAGGCACCGCACCCTTAGGTCCGCCAATGGACGCCATCTTTGCCGACTTTTAGATCAGCCAGAAGGTGGAAGAGCTGACTCGCCAACATGGGGCAACAGAGCCACAGATTTTGAACTTTAAAACATCCTTCAGAAACTATTGGTGACCACAGACAGTCATCCATTCTTTATACTGTCAGTGGGGGTGCGAGTAGCCATCGTTGCTAAAGGAGTTGTTTAGACCTCCACAGTCTCATGTAGTGGGTGAGAGTTGTTCATGATGGATGAAGCTCTGACCAATCCAGTTTATAGCTGAATGACACCCAGGTATCTGTACTGTAAGTTCACATCGTGCGCAATATCCAGTCCCGTGATGTTCATTGTGTGGTGTGAGGCTAAAGGTTTCCTGATGGACAGTTAGTCCAGTAGACCAGTGTTTGTTACTACCTCCAGAGAGAGGAGGCGGGAGGAATACTGATGGGGATGATCGGAGTTCATGTCCTGCAAGAACCAAAGAAAGGAGAGAGTGAGCTAGCAGAAGGTTTCCGAGTAAATCTGAGACTGACTTTTAGTTTCATTTCATTTCATTATTAATGACCATGTACAGTATTAAATAAACATAAACATAAACATAAACGATTACATTTGATGTATGCACCAGCTTACAGCTACTTTTCATCTGCAGTCCCTTTGGCAGACACAATTAAAACACATTACAGCACAATAACAAACGTACAAATCAAAAAAACACAGGACACATAATACAAAATACAAAGTTACACACATAGCACATAACATCACCCACAATGTCACTGGCTACAGAGCTGAGTATATTTATAAGTATATTTTAATTTGGTTTTAAATGACTAAGGAGCGCGTCTTTATCGTCAGGTAGGAATTCCACTGAGTTGTGGCTTTCAAGAAGGCTGAGTTACCCAAATGCAGAGTGACAATGTATGGTACAACTGTACAAGGATATTCGGAGGATCAATAGAGCACTGAGCTGTATACCAAGGTCACTGGTGAGGAGGGGCCAAACCATTTAAAATTTTATGAACAAGCACAAATTAAAAAATGCACTGGCTTTTTGTCTAGAGTTTTAGAGTTTGTCTGAATAAAATCTGAAACACAGAAGCTGGGCTGGGCTTCTGTCGGTTCATACTTGTCTGTGCTTTCATGACAGAACTTGCTGACCTGTCGAGGCAATATTGCACAGACGTCAAGAATAATGTGCATATCATATACAAGCATATACTGAATAAAATGACGCCTTCTTTCATTATAGTGTTCGTGGCATAGTTACATAACGTTATATGCTAAGTATACGCTAACATATAGAGCATAACTGAGAACACTAACATGGAAGTTGTTTGTTTGTTTCAATGATTTTGATGAGCAACAATGTAGCATGATGGAAACAAACGTAGTTACTGACAACTGAAATCATCATAGACATGTTCGTAATCCTTCCTGCTAATTAGCAAAGGTCTAAAAAGAGAAATCTAAACATAACAAGTTATCATGCTTTGTGTTTTTTTTTTCAGAGACAGTAACGTCTGAATCTGGTGTTGGGTTGTGATTTCATGCTGTTTATGAAGAGTCCAATCCAGCAATAACTTTTTGCAAGTAATCATCTAATCATCAATATCAATTATATTTTTGCTTGAATTTTATCCCTATATTAGTATCTACATTATTAGTGTTCACTAAAGAACTGTGTGTCATGTTACTGTTTTCACTAATACCCAGAATAATGCTGTTTGCTTCACAGGAGTGTGGGCAAATCACTTTCCTTGGACCGAACTACTTGTTGTATAAAATGAATTTCTTCATATTGTCAAAATCAAACATCCAAGTTACTAAATGTATTGCCAAAGACTAATTTGCAAATGGCTAAAGCACAATGATGGTTTCCAGTCAGCAGCCTATCATGGAATTAGTGTCAAATGTAGCTGTATTATAATGAATTAAGAACTGATAGTTCCTAATAAATAAATAAAAAGTAGAGAATTCCAAATTAAATTCAGTTCAACCTCAAGATTATTTGATCTTATAACAAACATTTGTCCTCATTCCTTAGAGGCAACACATTTTGCTTTGTTCTTGGAAAGAAGCCAGCCTGGCCTCATGTCTTTCTCTGATATTTCCCAGTGTCAGTCAGTATCTAAACCAATCAATATTCAGTGTTGGGAGCCGCACAGCGCTTTTTTAGCCTCTGGGACTGGACATGTGAACAGCTTCATGACCCACTTCTTCTCTGGACTATGGTTGCTTCACCAAACCTTTGAATTTGAACTTGATAATAGAATGTGTTGGCATGGCAGACAGAGACAGCATGTAACATCAATGACCAGACTTGAATACTGTGGAAACAGCTTCATGAATCACATCACCACTATTTGAATGGACCTAATAAATGAGATATAAATGAAAAATTGGAAGCTGAGATTGCATTACTGTAACATTACATAACTGTTCCTACCATAAAATAATAGATTTTAAATCCTGTAATCAAATTGAATGCTATCTCTGTCACTCATACGTCTGTCCTTCTTAACTTTGTGCTCGGGGTGACAATACCCAGCACAGCATTACATCACACACCTGTGGACATAACAGAGGAGAGGAGACCAAGAGGAAATTGACATATCACTATAGTTTTTTTATTATATTTTTATTTAATTTTTACAGCTTATACAGACATATAAGTAGAATCACATTTAGTCTGCTGTTTTTCATTTATGACTGCTTAATACAGCATAAAGGATATGCATCAGGTTAGACGTGCAGTTACATAATTAAACAAGAATAACACACAACATAGCTATAAGTATTACATATAAGTAGTGTAAATGAAAGGTAGGCAGTCTCCATCTGTTAACAAATACATCTTTTTGAAGCCTCAAGGAATAAGTCATTTGTTCCATATGATAGATTTCCCATACCTTTTCAATCCACATATTGTATGTTGGAGGGTCGGCTTTTAACCATTTAACTGTAATACATTTAAGAGCTGCAATCAGTATATTGCAAGTTATTTTTCTAATTATGTCATTTGGTATTAGTCCAAGCATTACCATCTTGGGATCTTTATTAAAATTTTTCTGAAATACTTTTCCAAGTGCCTCAAAGACATCATCCCAATTTTTTTTCCCTCACTATGTTTTTGATCTTAAGTAATTATTATAAACAATACATGTGTACAGCTGGCCATATTTTACCACACCAATTACACACACTGGAGGTGCTAAATCATGAAATATCAATTTGTTGTTGCAGTTGCTTTGTCTTGATCATTTGAAATTGTAGAATTATTTTTCATTAATGCAGTCTATATCATTTAGAGTTTCTTAGAAGTGATGAGTGAATGGGATAGTTCATACACGTTTCATGTTATAGTGAGTAGAGCGAGCATAACAAAGACGCGTCATTGCTCTAAATACTCACTTATCAACTGGTCACTCAGAGGCCAATAAAATCTTTTTGTTAAATTTGTATTGCATTCTGATTTGATGTTCACTTCAGCATTTAAAGTTAAATTTCCTCCTATAACATTTTCTGTAAAATGAGCTGATAAATATGCAGTGATTGAATTTGGGGGGAGGGAAGGATTATAGAGCATCCAACTTAAGTCACATCAACATCCTGCTTTTCTGGAAGGCTTTACATTTTCCCAAAGTTCTTCAGCGCATTATTCCCAACAACACAATAAGACTGTGAATCCACTAAAGCATAACTCTTAGTAAAGTATAAACCAACTATGATTTAAGTTAGCATCTTTTCCAATTATATTTCTGCACAGTCAGAGCCATGCAGATTCCATTACTGCTTTTCATGAATTATTTGACAAATTAAACTTGATCAAGGTCCACTAACCAGCGCTGTCCACGCTTTGCTTTCAATGTATCACACAGACTTCATTAGCAGATGTATCGGCCCATCCATCATTGATAGCAACTTGTTTTCCTCTCTGAACTGAATTGGTGCAATAAACATCTCGGAGACTGAAATCATTAACCATAAGCCTGAAGATGAGGCTCTTCACATGTGTGTAGTGCAGGGGCCAGCGGCTGACATAAGCTGTATAGGCTGTGTGGTTGCCTGGGGCCACAACTGCTAGGGGGAGCCACACATCCAACTCACTTTTTAGAGTGATAAGTTGACTGACTCATTCAGGGGCTGCCAACTTTCACGCAAGTGACCGTGAGACTCAGTCAATGAACCTTCGACATGCGTCAG